>NC_056611.1:28561102-28711102 GCF_018340385.1 Cyprinus carpio
TTTTCAATCAAAATAAAGGAAATAATCAAAAAGTTGAAAATAAAATATTTGGTAGGGTTAGGGTAGGTTTAAGGAGGGATTTATTGTCCCAATAAGGTGGCATTCATTTAATAGTTTAAATAAAAATGATAATTTACACTCAATACATTTTTATTGTTTTATAATGCACTTAGTGTAATTAATAACGCTAAAAAAACTGCTATTTTCACGTAAATAGAATCCATTGCTATTTTTACTTAGAGTAAATAGCTGCTGCCATAAAAAAAAAAAAAATACATTTTCATTTATTTATTTCAGTTAGCTGCCAAGGCATAATTTCTCAGTTTGTTTTAACTTGAAATACTAAAATAAAAAAAACTATAATTTAAATAAACATTATTAAGGGCTATGAATAAATAAATAAATACATCACAACATTTATTATCAGTCTGATTTTGAGCACCATAAGTGCATTTAAATACTCGATTTGAATATTAAATGCATCTACAATGTCCAAAATTGCTGTCAACGTATTTAACTCGCAGGTTTTTTGCAACACTGCCCCATGATCTAAACTTAAAAATTGTAGGTTCATATGAATCTGCATTGCTTAATAAAAAAAGAGATTCATTAGTACTTTCTGACTAATAACCTTCCATAGCAAGTCCGTATTTTTTTTTTTTTTTTGGGTGCCATTTGAAATCAAAGTACTTCTTGAAATCAACAGGACGCCACAGTCTGAAGACTTTAGTAGCTGTAAACAATTTTTTTATGGCATGGCAATGAGAAAAACATTATCTGACAGAATTATGTGTCCTGAATACCACACCTGTCTCTGAGAGAGCCCTGGGCTCTGTAAAGTGACGGAAAACATTAAATATGTGATTGTGAGCCATGGTCAGATTCTTTGGATGGCCAATAGGAAGACTCTGAGGCAAGTAGATCTCACATGGCAGCCCATATACGGAAAACAGGAAGCCAAGAGCGTCAGTTTGTCTATTTTGACCAATTCTGACAAAACTGAGATGACATGCACATTTTCAGGGTGCAGTTCTGGACAAGGTTGTGACTAATAAACTCTGAAGGAATTTGTGCACTTACAGGACCTTTAAAATCAACATGAAATGCATGAACCCCATTTACTTTCATTATGCAACACATTTGAGAGTGAAATCTGAATGTGTAAAAATTACTAAAGCTTGCAGTTCCAACATAAAATGCTTGCAATCAATTATTACTTCAACGATGTGACTTATTTCTGAGTGAAATTAAAAATAAATAAATAAAATAGTATTACATTTTTAAATTAGAGTCAGTTAGATCCATCAAAAAATGTATTGGATCATAAAAAAATGGCTGTTACATACTAAAAAGAGCCAGGAGGGGCGGGGCTAAAATATCAAGAGGGATCGATGATGTCATCTGAAAAGAAAAGTCGTTTCAGCACATTTTACACTAATGAATCATACGCAGCAACCTACATTAAAAAAGTGAACAGGGTCCGTTTTGATTTCATGTGATTATAAGCTGTAAATAACCAAGTCTATTCCCTTAATTACACACCTGAACTCAAGTACAGCATCAGCAGACTAACAGTAAAGGATCCGGGTGTCTAAACGTAAGCCAGGGCTCTTTCAGCGGTGCGCAGAGCACTTAACCCCAGGACGCTCTGCAGGGACCATCAGTGCAATTAGTGCACTGTAAGTCCCTGCAGATGAAAAGCGTCTGCTCAGCGGCGGCTGTAATGAGCATGGGCTTTTCTTCACACTTTGTGTTTGACATTTTTGATGCTCCGTGTACAACTGAGCAGCCTTGAATTGCTGTTTGTGCTGTGCAAACAATAGAAGCTTCCGAGCTGATATGAGAATGCATAGAAAGCGTCTCGGCCATAAGTGCACAGAAAATCCTTTGGATATAACGTTTCTGTTTGTCAGAACATGCCTTATGTTTTCAAGCTGAGTATCCTTATGTGTATGTGTGTTGGGGAAAATTGCTTTCTAAGTCGTGATTGCATGTACAAAGACACGTGTGAAGTGTTTCCTTTCAATCCGTGTGTGCGCGCGTGTGCTCTTTAAGCTGTAATTGCGTCTGTAGAGTTGCGCTCCATCCCTGGGTGATTTATGGCTCATGCCAGCACAGAGCTAACAAGGGCAATAAATTCCCTCACTTGCTAGTGCTACTGCAAAATGTGTGTGCATTGAGTGTGTGTGTGTGTGCATTTGCAAACATGCAATCATGTCATGCGGCGTACAACATCCGAACTGCCTCTGAGTCTCTGTTCTGTTCTTATTCTTTCCAACAAATCTATACAGACACACAACATCTGTATGCAAACAGTTGGATTGACCCTTCATTGGAAAAGTGACAGGTGAGTGACACAAAGCGCACAACCTTTGACACTGGTTCCCTGACCTTTGACCCCCGGGTTTGGCCAATTTGTGTGCGACTATGCAAATGGATGAAACGTTTACTTATATGTGTGTGTGTTTATATGAAATGGAGAAACAGTGAAGGAAGAAAAGGTTAACAGAAAAACAAAGAAGTATGCGCAGATCATTTATGGTTGCAACCATAGAAACAGGCTATCAGGATTCCTTTAAATGTAAATGTTTAATGAGGAACCGTCAAGTCTTGCCTTATACAGCATGTAATTTCTGCAGCACCAAACAGAATTGGAAAAATAAAAGGAGTGTTTTAAAAACAGGTTTCAAATCCTTTTATTAATATATATATATATGAATATATATATCACCATATCACCATATATATATATAAATATGTATGTGTATATACTGTATTTCACAATATTAATAAAAAAAATATATATAATTAACTAATATAATAATAATTATATTATTTTATAATAATCTTTTTTTCCGTATATATATATAATATATGTATAAACATATTAAATATTCAAAACTTTGAGAAAAAATATCAATATAAATTTGTTAGCCATTGTTGGAATGTTCTGTGCTGCAAAGTAAATTAGTTGATTTTGGCCTAAAAATACCTCACACCTCAGGATCACAACCTAAAATGACACCTGAAAGATCTGCAGCTTAAAAAAAAAAAAAACAAGACAGGTGTGATATCCTCAAAGACTCAAGTCGACTCTTGACAGACACTGATCCACCTGCTGCCAGGACACAAATCTCACAAAACCACATTTTTAAACCACTCGTACCGCAGTACTGAAGTACAGAGCTGGAGATACTTTGCTTTTTTGTTGTCAGCGAGTTGTAGCAGGGTTTAAAAAGTAGAAGGTGACTGTTCTGCACTAGTGTGTGTGATTCATGCCCTTTAAAGGCCACAGTGAACCCTCTCATTTCCATCTTAAAAGAAATAGACAGATATTCATGGCTTCCCCTCCTTTTTTCCTGATTCCCTCATTCCAAGGAGAGGTGAAAGACCACGGGAGATCTGAGGGTTGTTCTGAAACCTCCAGATCATTTTCAGGCAGCTTGTGGGTGAGTAGACACACAAACACACACACACACCATTCTGGCCTCTGAACTCCAAACTCTTTCATCCAGACTAGTTTTCGTTTTTCCCTCAGTCTCTCGATTTACACTGTGTTACAAGTCTCGTCGACCTCATCCAGTTGGTACACGGTTTCACCACACTCTTATCCAGTGCTAAGTAGATTCCTTACAAATTGTAGTCCATTGCTGATTACAAACTACATGATGGGAATTATAGTTAGTAATGTAATCTGTTGGATTACACATATTATCTAATTTTTTGATTACTTTCGACCTAATTCGTAAGAAAATATTTTCCATTCTTTGTTATCAACATCATGAAGTGCATTAAACCCCTAAAACAACTGCAGGGGGTTTGCGAGGTGATGAAAAGCTCATAATTAATTCAATCATAAGAATGTCAAATTAAACTACTTGTGTGACCTCTCCATTTTCTGTGTTATTATATTCATCTGAGAAGTGGCTGGTGTTCAAAGTTACTGTAAGACTTTCTGAATGTACTGTATATAAGTGGTAGGATTTTTTTTAGAAAGGAAAATTTAAGAGAGAAAAAAAGAATAATTAGGGTGGATCAATACATTATGAATAATTTACTGCCATTTTGAAGATAATGTGTAATCATGTAATCTATTAAAAGCACTTTAAAATGCAATGTAACCTAATTACCAGTAATTAATTTTTGGAATCTGTACTTAATTTTTTTTACAAGTACTTAATGTTTATGAAACCGCTTATGGAAAAAAAAAAAAAAGGCTGAAACATAGGGATGTAACGATTAACTGCGAGCCGGATTAAAATCAATTCAAATATGTGACGTTCAAATTGGTTGAGATGCTAAACCATCCCGATTCAATTAGGTGTAGGAGTTTATATGAATGTATGTCTGAGGGGAACTTATTGTCTTTAGAAAAGTTTAGATGGTATTTTTTCTTTGCATCTTGGCTCTGTATAATGCATATTAAAGTTCATAAGTGCAGTGCTGCTTTGTTTACAGCAGAAACCAAGGAAACTTTTAAGCGCCACCTGCTGGCAGAGAGTGAATCTGTGTCTCATTCAGCTTGTCTGCTGTTTGTTTCATGCAGATATTTTTTATGTATAGTTTCGCAAAACTGAAGTCAAATCGTTCTGTTTTTGCTTCAAATTTTGAAATTACACAATTTAATTTAGATTAAAAACTGCTCATTTTGCGTGTATGCAGCATCTTTGTTTGGATCATGATGCAATGGTTGCAGTGGTTGTCTCTAATTTTCAATGGAAAGAGCACAGAAAAATGCCTTATTTTGATTATATGAAGAGATTTCTTTTATTTGTGTTACTTATTTATTTGATTTGTGCCTTGTTTTAAAATTTCAAATTAGTTTTGTTATTTACATTTACATTATATTTACATTTTGTTATTTAGCAGACACTTTTATCCAAAGCGACTCACAAATGAGGACAATAGAAGCAATCAAAGCCAACAAAAATCGTGAATCGAATCGTGAAATCAAAATCATGATTCGAATCATGAGTTGAGTGAATCGTTACATCCCTACTGAAACACGGTAGCTGGATTCTTGTTTATCCAAGCTGGACATAAGCTGGTGCTAGCCAGTAGACCATCTTGGACCAGAAACATACCAGTTCAAGGTGGTCGAGATGGCTTTTAGATCATGGCGGCTGATCAACCAGCTTGCACCAGCTTATAACCTTCTTGGATCTACTAGAAATAAGCTTCCAAAAAATAGCTACCAGCTTAAAGCTGGAATTTCCAACAGGAAAACTTATTTTATGCCACATAGCCTACTTCTTTTTCACAGTTTACTGTACCTCTGCCAACTTACAGGCTGATGGATATCACATACACACACACTTCATCTTGCCTTGTGGATTTCTTGGTCATATGGACTTAAAAAATGTGAGTGGTGTTTGCTTTTGTAAAAAAAAAGCATAGGTGTTGTAGTTTAATGCCAGGATGTTGTTATGTGGTTGATTGGTTTTTAACGTGTTGCTATGCGGTTGACAGATGACATACTGAAGTTAAACACTTACAGTCAAGAATTTGATCAAATCCCTAGCCCTAAGTATGAGTAATAATAATAGTGATGCTTGCCTTCAGAAGCAACACTAATAAAAACCCAGATACTATCGTTTCACTGACAGAAAACTCACTGTCAAGGGGAACGAGAAAATGACAGAGTGAGAGAAAAGGGGGAGAGAAAAAAATGAGGGTTAAAGCTAAGTGTGTGGGTCAGACAGAATGACATGACAACTGCAATAAATGTAAATAAAAGAGCTTTGTGTGGTAATTCAGTCCACCCGACAGAGGCTTAACACATAAATCAACCTCACACAAACACACACACATACACACTTTTCGGCACATACACACATATTTCTTTACAGAGAAATCATTATTCACAGACACACACATGTACCCACTTTGTCCAACAAAACTGGACAAAAACAACTGATCCCATCAAAACCCATGCATGTGAATTGAATGCAGTGCATGAAACATTAACCATAACACTATCAAAATTTCAATTGCACTTCAATCGTTCCCCCTCCATCTCAACTGTCAAAACTCGACCTAAATAAAATGTAGGCCAATGCAGTGTTTAACTGGCCTGAGGTGATAAACCACTAAAGCCTATTCACTCTTCATTTATGTGTCCCATGAAGCCACTGTGAGTGGCATATAACTCAGTGTTTTATTTTTTTTCCTTTCCGTATTACAGTCTCTATCCACAGCATATTAGCTGTATTCAATACCTAGTGATTATGCAAGCAAAGTAAGCTACTTAAAACTCCACCATAAGATGACTCAAAAAAACCCTTGTGAGAAAAAAAATTATATTTGTTAACTTACCATGTTAGCTATTTACCTCACACTGAATGAAAGACTGCACAAAACTGTACAAGGAAGCCACAACATATTCAACAAAATTTCAAGCACTTAACAAGACATCACTGAACTTAAAAAAAAAAAAAAAAACAATATGAAAAACATGATCAGCACGTACCCGTTTCTTCATCAATGGTGAATCTCCCAAGACCACTGCCATCGCGTATGGAGTACTGCACCTCGCCATCCCTTCCCGTGTCATCATCCCTTGCAGAGACCTGAAGCACAGAAGTCCCGATCCGAACGCTTTCCTTTACTGATCCATTCATGGCGAAGTTCGAGAAATATGGTGCGTACAGGTTCTCATTAACATCCACCACCTCCAGTTCAACAAAGCTAACTGACAGGAGAGACACCGGTCGGCCTTTGTCTTTCGCTCGAACTGTTAGGTTGAAGAACTGTTGAGTTTCGAAATCCAGCTCCTTGGTAAGACGAATGGCACCACTAGTCTTGTCGACCTCAAAACGGCCATCGTAGTCGTTAGCGAGCGAGTATCGCACCTGCCCTCCAAGTCCCAGGTCAGGGTCTTGCGTATCCAGCCAGGCAATGACAGTGCCCACTGGGAGGTCTTCTAGTGCGCGGGCGCTGACAACACTTGGGATGAAGGCTGGTGGACAATCATTTACATCCTCGAGATAGATTTTAAGAGTTGTTACTGAAAATTGTTGAGCCACTCGTTCTGCTCGATCTCGGGCTTCCACTTTTAATATGAAGAATGGAACAAACTCACGGTCCAGCTGACCTGCAACATATACAATCCCACTGGAGCTGTTGATGCCAAACTGTGATGTGCTGGTGAGAAGGGAATACTGGATCTCACCATTGAGCCCTTGATCTTTGTCAGTAGCTTCCACTTGGATGACTTCGGTACCAATAGGGGTGTTTTCGGGAATGCGGGCCTGGTAGCCACCATCTTGAAGAAACTGAGGTGCATTGTCATTTGCATCTGCTATGTAAACTGTAAGAAGCCTCCAGGAGGATCTTTGCGGTTGGCCTAAATCATACAGTGTGATGTTTAAAAGATAGCGATCTGTCCTTTCACGGTCTAAAGGAAGGAAGATGCTTATTACACCATTCAGAATTCCAATAGTAAAACAACTGTCTGTGTTGCCATCAGCAATGGCATATAAGAGTTGTCCATTGAACCCAGTGTCTCCATCAAAGGCTTTTACCTCAAACACACTCGTACCAACTTGTACATCCTCACGCACAGTGATGTCAGTTGGGAAGGATTTGTCAAATTGAGGCATTTGACGGTTCACAGAAAACAGGTCAATAAAGCCCTCGTCCATTTTAGGTTTACTGCTAGCTTTGGCTTTCTTCAGAAGTTTCTCAGCTAGTCGTTGGGCTACTCTGGTTTCGGTACAACTAAAGCTCTTAGGTGGTGATTTCCCTTGCACTACAGATATGTTCACAAACATGGCATCGGAAAAGTGTTCTCCATCTGTAGCAGTAATTTTTAGACTGAATGAGTTTTTGGGTGCTGCAGTGTTTAGGGAGTGATGTAAGGTCATGACACCAGAATCTGGATTTAAGTCAAAGTACCCTTGCTCATTCCCTGAGAGGATCTTGTATTTGACTAGCTCTAGCTCATCAATGTCTATAGCTGACATTGTGGTGATAACCTCACCTACCGGAAAGTCTCGAGAGATTACACCAACACAGGCCACTTTCTCAAATAGGGGTTTGTTATCGTTAACGTTCTCTAGGTGCACAGTGACATTGACTTCACTCTCACGCCTATAAGGGGAACCCCAGTCAGAAGCACGAACCACAAAACTAAATCTCTCTACAGATGATTCAAAGTCTAGCTCCTGTGTTGTCGTGACTGCTCCGGTGAACTGCTGCACGCTAAAAGGTAATGGTGTCAAGCTAGCCATGCTATATGTGATGTACCCGTTTTCCCCATGGTCACCATCAGAAGCAGTCACCACAACAACAGTGGTGCCTACCGCAACACTTTCATTGACAAATACTTCATAAGACTGCTGAGCAAATGATGGTGCATTATCATTGGCATCCTCAAGAATGATTCTAACCTTGACCCTAAGGTCACTGTCTACTTCTAAGACCTCTAGCTCAAATACTTCCTGTGTGAGTTGGGTGAGCCAACGTGCCGTGCTGATGACGCCAGTCATGGTGTTGATACTGAAGAACCCTGAATCAGTAGATGGGGTCAGGATGTACTCAGCATCATCTGGCTCTGGCTGGAGTTTCACAGCCTCCACAACAGTTCCAGGAGGGGCAACTTCACTTAACAGGACCTCATACTTGTCCTTCTGAAATGTGACTTCCGCCGGGGCTGGTCTTGACAGTCGTAAGTGCACTGTGTGCACAGCAGAAAACTTCTGAGGTGTTCCACGATCCCGAGCCTGCAAGCTGAGGTTTAATCCAAACGGATAACTGTCCCAATCGAACTGCTCTGTTGCACGTAGGACAAACTCCTTAGATCCTTTCTGAGTGACTTCCTCATCCACCAGTTCTTCACTTGGCATCTCTGTCCTTTCAATGCTGAAGAGCTCAAGAAGGTCCCCGGCCACAATGCTAACTGTTTCAATTTCTCCTTTCACCCCTTCATCAAGATCCTCTACGGTAACCACAGCTACGACTGGGGACTTCTCAGTCCATACAGGTGCTAATGTAACAATACTCAGAGTGGGCACATGCTCGTTAATCCGTTCTACATGAACAAAAAGTTTAGCTGTACTGCTTACTCCATTATTCCCATAGAGCTTCATTCCACGGTCCACAGCCTGGATCTCAAGATCATAGCGGCTTTGAGTGTCAACATCCAGCTTCCCACTGAGAGAAACAACTCCGCTAGTTGGGTGCACAGCAAACAGCTCCATTCGCTCCTTGAAAAAGTAATAGAACTCTCCATTTGATCCTATGTCGGCATCCGTGGCAGTGACCTGAGCTATGCTGGTGCGTAGGGGTGTGCTTTCCGCAATGGTAACTGAATATGTGGTAGGGGAGAAAAGGGGTCGAAGGTCATTCATATCCAACACCTGCACACTAACTTTAGTCCATGCCTCTGATGTATCCCCCTTAATTGAAGCTTTCACGGTCAACAAGTAGTTGTCCTGAACTTCACGGTTCAAGATGGCAGCATTCCCTCCTTTGGTTCTTATCCGCAGGAAGCAGAAATCACCCAGAGTGTACTCCTCAGCCTTGAAGAATCCTTCCTCGTCCCCGGAGGTGATGCGATACCTCACCTCCCACGAGTGATGTTGGAGAGGGATGCCCATGCGCACCTGGCTGGCAGCGTAGGTTCGGGCGGCTGAGTTCTCATAGACCGACGCATGGTACAGTGGTTGAGTAAACTGTAGGCGGGACCTTTCACCTTGGCAGTGGCCTGGAGGTGTAGAGAAGAATAGCAAGAGGGCCAATTGTAGAAGAATGGCCCATATGCCTGCCCAAAGGGCCATGCTCACTGCCATCCCATCACCAAACCCATCCTGGAGACAGAGAGAGATAAAAAAAAAAAAAACAGGAAAATATGTTAGGAAGAGCAGATGACATGACAGTACACAACCTGACCTTTCACATCTAAAGCTCATATATCACTAGGGATCAGTCAAAAAGATCAAGCACAAGCAGAGGAAGTTGTGTTCTGAAGAAGGGCTGGTAGCCAGGCAACCGCAAGCCGAATGACATCACTACCCAGGTCTCAAAATGGACATTGACACACAATTATACACTAGAGAAAAACCAGGAGGATGCAATTCAGGAAAATTCACTTACACACACTCTACACACAAGAAAAAACAGCAGGAGAATTCAAGTCAGGAACAAAATAATTATAGAGAATGGAAGATCAAAAATACAACCCGTGAAAACGAAGACACACACACACACTCATTATATGACATGGTTTTAAAAAAGCTCTTGAGAAAGGACAAAATGTTGTGGATTCAGCAATATACTGGTTATGATAAAGTGCCGCTGAAGAGGAAGTCTGTGAGTGTGGGTTTACTTAGCTATACTTTGGGAACAAAATTGTCCCCAGAAGTTAGCTGAATCCGACAAAGCCTTTGGGGACCTAAATTGGAAAAATAAATCAAATAAATAAATAAATAAATATATTCATATATTCAATTCTAAAAATGCTAAAGTTTTCGTTTAGGGTACGTTAATTATAATTTGTTTAATACAAAACAATAGCAGTCTAAGGTATGTCCTCAATTTGTTGTGTTTGTGAGTTCATGCTTGCAAGTAAGGCATTTTGCATGTGTGTGTGTGTGTGTGTGTGTGTGTGTGTGTGTGTGTTGGTATGGTACATCAATTCTAGTTTTAGACACTGATTGTTTTGTGTGTGCCCTGAGGGACGGTTAGGATGTGTTCCAGTCCACAAAAATGCAATGCTGACCTTACCATGCACACACACACAGTCCAACATTTGCCCACACAAAAACACATGCATTCAGAAAATACACACACACAGAATGGAGTTGCTGTGGTCAGCCCACACATGACTCAGCACACACATACACACACATCCCATTCCACTTAATAATATCCTACTGCATACTAACCAACTGAAGTCTCACAAATTGGAATAGGCGCACACACACACACACACACACACACACACACACACACACACACACACACACACACACACACACACACACACGCGCGCACACACACACGAGAACTCAAAATGCAGAGATCAGCTTATTTTATTTCTCCGGGTCTATTTCTTTCAGTTTTTCTCTCCGTCACACTCTTGTTCTCTCTCTTTGTGTCCACATACACTGACAGACAGTCTGTCAGATTAAAACCAGCAGGCATTTTGGAGCAGTCAAGGTTCAGTACGCAAACAGCGTCTTGTCTCCCCTAAAGCCTTGTTTAGACTGACCAAATCTCCGGCTCAGCTGGCCAGAGACTTTACACAACACAATAAAAACGCATATTATGAGGCCAACACAAACACCACAGTGCATAAACACATAGAGACTGTCAAAACTACCTAGCTAAGAAAAATTATATTCAAACATTTTTTTAATTTTCCATCTTGGTTATTGGTATATTAAAATGTCCAGCTGGACTACTATACAGCAACTTCAAATGAGGCTACTGCAATTTTAACTATGCATTTATATAAATGTTAGCATAACTTATTTGGAAAAGCAACCTAGCAAGTCGTGCTGTTGAAGATCTAGTCACTGTAACACTGTATGTAACGTTAACACTGCTTAACCTAAGGTAAGGCATCAATATTACTCTGAACATTATTAATTTGCTTAACCTAAGGTAAGGCATCAATATTACTCTGAACATTATTAATTACAATGACTTTTAGGAGTAATACAACTTTGACCACTCTGAAGTGATTTTTGATTTGTGCAGCCTTTTTAGCATGGCAAGGAACGCAGTACTCGTTCCCGTATTTCAGGGAACCGAGGTTACGTTAGTAACCGAGTACGTTCCATTTCAATACTTCACTCGTACTGCGTCGAAGACGCATATGGGAACCCAGTTCAATCACGCCATGCTAAGAAGGGAGGACGACCAACGCAATCAAACTTGATTTGTTAAACCAAGATATGATAATAGCAACTAGGGGCAGAATAAGCTCAATGAGGTTACGTCTGGCCTAGCCTGATCATCCCGTGTTCGTATCGCCTCAGTAGCCAAGGTACCGAGTGCATACGAGTAGAGTTTGAGCCTTGGGCAAGAATGGCCAAGAGCATGCAAATGAGGAACAAGAAGGTGACCTTCACACAGAAAGTACCCTAGCATGAAGCGCTGGGACGTCTAGATTGTAAAATCTAGCAAATGTGGACGGCGAGCTCCAGCCAGCCGCCTCACAAATTTCTGCGATAGTCACACCATTAGACCATGCCCAAGACGAAGACACTGCTCTCGTCGAATGGGCTCTTACTCCAATTGGGCTTTGCAGGCCCAAAGAAGAGTAGGCTAGCTGGATTGCATCCACAATCCACCTTGAAAGTCTTTGCTTAGAGACCGGTAACCCTCTGGTGCGGTTTCCAAAGCATATGAAGAGCTGTTCTGATCGTCTTATTGGTGCAGAACGCTCTATGTAGACTTTTAGAGCCCTCACTGGGCAAGTAGATTCAGCCCTGGATCCTCCTCTGTGTTTTGTAACGCAGAGAGAGGGTGACCACTTGTGCTCTAAAAGGTGTGGAGAGCACCTTTGGCACATAGCCATGCCTCGGTTTCAGGACGACCCTCGAGTCGTTAGGCCCGAATTCTAGGCAATTAGGGCTTATCGAAAGTGCTTGCAAATCACCCACACGCTTAACAGACGCTAGTGCCAATAGCAGAGCGGTCTTTAGCGACAGGGCTTTAAGGCCTATGGACTGTAGCGGTTCAAAGGGGGCCCCCTTCAGGGCTCTCAGCACCGTGGGCAGGTCCCAAGAAGGGACGGTGGGAGGGCAAGGCGGATGAAGCCGTCTGGCACCTCTCATAAATCGGACGACTAAGTCGTTTCTGCCCACCGACTGGCCTGCTATAAGGGCGTGTGATGCCGCTATAGTTGCTACATAGACCTTGAGCGTGGAGGGGGATCGTCCCTTCTCCAAGAGCTCTTGCAAAAATGACAGTATCACTGATACGTCACAAGAGGTCGGGCTCTCACCATGGTCTGAACACCATGTGGAGAACACAGACCATTTGGAGGCATAGAGGCGTCGTGTAGACGGAGCTCTAGCCTGTGAAATTGTGTCTAGCACACGCTCAGGGAGTCCCGCGGGCTCCCGTCGAGCGACCAAATGTGCAGAGACCACTTCTCTGGGTGTGGATGCCAAATCGTCCCGTCCGCCTGAGAAAGGAGGTCCCGTCTCAGGGGAACGGGCCATGGGGCTGCAGTCAGCATCTGCGACAGGTCGGCTATCCAGTGCTGATTTTCCCAGAATGGGGCTACAAGCAGAACCCTGCATCTCTGGTCCCTGACCCGCCTGATTACTTGGGGAATCAGAGGGACCGGAGGAAAAGCATAAAGAAGACGGTTGGGCCAGTCCTGGGACAACGCGTCCTTGATCTTGGAAAAATATATTGGGCAATGAGAGTTGTCTTTTGAGGCAAAGAGGTCTATTTCCGCTCTGCCAAAGACCTCCCATATCTTCTGAACCGTCTGCGGGTGGAGTCTCCACTCTTCTGAGGAGACTCCGCTTCTTGACAGCATATCCGCGCCCTTGTTCAGCTTGCCCGGAAGATGCACTGCTCTCAGGGACCCCAAATTGCTTTGGGTCCATTCCAGCAGTCGCGACGTCAGTCTGAAGAGACGCGTCGACGACAGCCCACCTTGGTGATTTATATAAGAGACCACCGTCATGCTGTCCGATCTGACCAGCACGTGGTGGCTCTTTAGGTCTGACAGGAAGCTCTGGCAGGCTCGTTGAACTGCAATCATCTCGAGGCAGTTGATGTGAAGCCTGCTCTCCTCTTTCGACCATTGGCCGAAAGCGGGTTTCCCTTCGCACACAGCGCGCCCCAACCCTTGTTGGACGCGTCTGTGGAGATCACTTTCCTTCTGCAAACCATACCAAGTGGAGCACCCCGTTCCATCCATTGCATGTCCCTCCAAGGGGTCAGGGCCGAAATACAGTCCTGACTCACCTTGATATTCAAGCGTCCGTGACGCCATGCATGAGGTGGAACACGTGGTTTCAGCCAATATTGGGGGGGGGCGCATACGAAGCAGCCCGAGCTCCAGCACCGGCGATGCCGCCGCCATAAGACCCAGCAGCTTCTGGAATGTCTTTAGGGGTCGAGAAGCACCTATTTTGAAAGAGGCCGCAAGTCGCTGTAGAGCCGCAGCGCGCTCCTTCACCATTGTTGCCCTCATTGTCACTGAGTCCAACACTGTTCCCAGAAACGATATCCGCCGGCTGGGGGACAGTGAGCTCTTGACAAAGTTCACCCTGAGCCCCAGGCATTCCAGATGGCTGAGGAGCACAGTTCTGTAACCCAATGCCTCCCCCTCTGACTGACTGAGCTAGAACTAGCCAGTCGTCGAGGTAATTGAGAATGCGGATGCCCTTCTGCCTGAGAGGGGAGAGAGCCGCATCCATGCACTTTGTGAACGTGCGAGGCGCCAGAGACAGCCCAAAGGGGAGGACCTTGTATTGGTAAGCCACGCCCTCGAAGGCAAATCTCAAGAACGGCCTGTGACGGGGGGCTATCTGGATGTGAAAGTAAGCGTCTTTCAGATCCAGCGAAAAGAACCAATCCCCTGAGCGTATTTGCGAGAGGATTTGTTTCAATGTGATCATTCTGAAGCGCCGTCTCATGAGGGCACGGTTCAGATGTCTTAAATCGAGGATGGGGCGCAGCCCGCCATCCTTCTTGGGAACCAGGAAGTAACGGCTGTAAAACCCTGAGTCGCGGTGTGCTGGGGGAACGATTTCTATAGCTCCCTTCACCAGCAGATTTTTCACTTCGGCACGAAGAACGTGAGCGTTCTCGTTGTGCACTGAAGTGGTGACCGCGCCCCGCGAAAGCGTGGTGGCCGTCGTGCGAACTGAAGGGAATAGCCGTGTTTTATTACTCCCATGACCCAATCTGATACCCCGGGAATGGCTTGCCATTGTGAGGCCCGGATGGACAGAGGTTGTATTAACTCGAGTGATTGACCGCCATGGGGGAACATAGCACTCGTGAGTGTTGTGTGAGGAGAACTGCTCTTTTTGTGAAGGAGTGTGTTTTTTATTTTTTGCACTATAACAGCGCTTTGCTGTCTGGGCGCTAACAAGGGCCCATTGTTTGCAGCAGGAACAACTTCGTCGACATCTGGAGATGGACGGCAGAACACACGGGGCAGTTTGGGGGGGGTGGTCCGGCTGTGGCGAGACTTAGCCCCCTCCTCTTTCTTTCCTGTCGATCAGGATGACGGCGGCGGCGCAGGGTCCAGCACTATCTTGGGCCGGGGTCCCATGCGCTTGGGATACTGATACCGTCTGGTGGCCGAGCGAGAACGGTGTTGTCGGGGCTCGGGTTTCACCGGCTGGGCTGCGGTGGTAGCAGCTGGCGCTTGCTTAGGAGGCTGACGAATCGGCACCTGTCTGGGGCGACTGGCAGCAGATGAAGCGCGCTTCGGCAGGAAGTGTCGCATTGCCTGGGACGACTTCTGCGCCTCTGTGAAACGCTCGGCGAATCCCTCTATCGCCGGGCCAAAGAGGCCGCTGGGGGAGATCGGTGCGTCTAGGAACTGGGCTCTGTCAGCATCCTTGATCTCCGTAAGGTTGAGCCATAAGTGGCGCTCCAAGACGACCAGGTTAGCCATCGAGCGCCCAATGGCCTGGGCGGTGCTCTTGGTAGCACGCAGCGCCAAGTCTGTTGCACTTCTCAGCTCCCTGAGTGTGGCGACATCTGGGCCAGACTCGTCGGTGGCGGCGAGAAGTTTGGCCTGGAAGACTTGAAGCACCGCCATAGAGTGGAGCGCCGCGGCTGCTTGCCCTGCCGATGAGTAGGCACGCCCGGCGAGCGCCGACGTCGTACGGCAGGGTTTGGACGGATGGTTGGCCTTGGCTTTCCATCCAATAGCTGCTGGCGGGCAGAGATGCACGGCCACAGACTCGTCCAGCGGCGGCAGCCGTTCGTATCCTCTTTCCTCAGCGCCGTCAATTGAGGTGAGGGCGGATGAAGATGAAGTACGCAGGCGCGCTGAGTAGGGGGCGCGCCACGATTTAGTGAGCTCGTCGTGGACCTCCGGGAAGAACGGAGCAGTTCGCTGACGAGGGGCTTGCTGGCGCCCCGGCAGAAACCATTCATCCAGACGGCTACGGGCTGGTTCCTCTGGAGGAGACCAATCCAGACCCAGCTCGTCCACTGCCCTGGAGAGAACGCGGATAAGCTCGGCGTCCATCCCGAGTTTCGAGCGGTTTGGTTCAGATGACATCGAGGGGGCGGGGTCCGGCGAGCCCGACAGCTCCTCAGCATCTGAAGCGGCTAGAGACATGCTGTCCTCTAGCAGTTCCTCCTCAGTCCCTCCAAACAAAACCAGATCACTCGCGGCAGCAGAGGGACACTGGTCTGGCTGTACAAAGAGGACTGGGGAATCCCCTCTGGGCGGAGAAAACGAGGCACGCGGGGGCTGAGCCGGCGTGAGCTTGCTTTCATCCTGTTGCTTTAATCCTCTGCCCCGCCTTTTCTTCCTTGCCGGCTCGCGGGAGGAAGAAATCGGGAGGGCGCGAGGAGCGAGATCGCTCTCTGAAAAGAAAGCGATTCGCGAGCGCAGAGAGGCGATATTCATGTTCTCGCAATGAGAACATGAATTCCCCGCGAGTGCTGTGTCAGCGTGGGGTTTCCCCAAGCACGCGACGCACTCGCTGTGCCCGTCATCAGCGTGCAGAGGGGCTCTGCACGAGCTGCAATGACGAGACGGCATTTGAAACAACGCCGTAGAAAAAGGTTCTTTTAGAGAAATTTGCTCTTTCAATATATCTCACCGGATGGCCGCAGGGAAGCGATGAATCTGCGGTGGGGACCGGCAGTCGCGTTCCAGTGCGAGGCGTGTCAACGGCGAGCAGTTCAGCGGAGATCAGCGAAGCGATGTGACGTCGTCGCTGAAGGAGAAATAATCTGAATTCCTGTGGCGAAGCGGCCAATATATAGCCAGATTCCCCGCCCATATTGGCGGGCTTTGGCGGGCTTCGCTGCCATAGGTTCGTGCAGCACCGCTGCCAAGCCATTGGTTTGTTTTAATAGCACTGCACGATCCAATGGCTGTGCAGTTTCACTGCGTGATTGAATAAGGCTTCAGTTCAGGAGAAAAAGGGGGTTTTTTCCCATCGCCCTTCTTCTAAATGTCTGTATGTGTATTAGTGCTGTCACAATACCAACATTTCAGTAGCGGATACCTATGCAAGTGTTGTTTTTTGATTTAGTGAACCCTTTCAAAAATTGGTGGTTTTATTATAGTAAAAGTGTAGCAAAGGTTTTTTTTTCTTTTTTTTTTTTTTTGTGACTGATTTGGTTAACATTTGTATAACTACAGTTTTACTACAAATACCATGGTTAAACTATGGTTAATGTAGCAAGACCATGGGTAATTTGTATTTACCATGGTTTAACCACAATAACCATGTTGTTTTGGTTTTATTGTTTGCAAAACCAATCTTTAATTTTTAAGGGAATTACCATCATACTGTAGACATAGCTAACCATCACCCAATAAGACAATGTATAAAAACACTTTGCATTATTATGATGTTTAGTTGTTCTTTTATATTATATGTGACATATATGGTAGAAATAAATAAGCCTATAAGGTAGAATAAACAAATGTTTTAAAAGATATGCTACATTTTATAAGCTCAGAAGCTAACCATACTAGCTTAGCATATTGTTAGCCATTTAGCCTGCTATCCTAGTATATACCCTAAGCAAGTTGCAACACATAATCAAAGCAGTTCTGTGAAGTATTACATATATACCAGTTTTGTTTAACATTAGTTTAATAAGTTTAGGATCAATAACAATATTTATAAAGGCTCATTTGCCTAGCTAGAACAAACCTTATGAAAATTATCCATGGTTTTAATATAGTAAAAGTGTAGTAACCATGTTTTTTTTTTTTTTTTTTGGGGGGGGGTGCATTTGTATAACCACAGTTTTATTACAAATACCATTGTTAAACTATGGTTAGCATAGCAAAACTATGGTTAAAAACACTATCATAATTAAGCAATATTGCAACACGTTTTTGAACAGGCAACAAAATAGGCACCTATTGGGGTCTAAGAAGACATGACTGGAATGCTTATTACTTACTAAAAGTTTGTCTGTTAGTTAATGGCCCAGTCAGTCAATGACTTCACAGACAGCGTTTCTGCATGAAGGTACAGAGACTGGTTTCACACAGGCCCGAAAGGCACTATAAAGTCACGTCTAATGATCTAGAACATTCAAGTGAGCTTTAGACAGAACCAAGTGAATATTTTATAAATACAATGCGTGTATCTCAGTAAAAACGGAATCACAAGTTGGAAATGTATTTGGACAAATGTACTTACTCCCAACCACTTCATTAGACATCAGTTTTATTCTTCACATAAGGATACACCATCAAAAACGGACCAGATGAAGGCGTTTCTATAACGTTTACTGTCAGACAGCACTGCAGAAAAATTTAGCATTAATTTTGTTTCTAAGTACTGGTTTTTTGACCTCCCTTGTTTTTTTCCTCCCTTGTGTGTTTTTTCATCTGTGTGTGACAACAAATTCAATATTCTGAGTGTCACATATAGGAAGTGAGGGAGAATGAATGGCCATTTCCATAACAGAGAGTTCTGATGGACTACGTGTGTGTGTGTGTGTGTGTGTGTGTGTGTGTGTGTGTGTGTGTGTGTGTGTGTGTGTGTTTGTTTTGGTGTCATTAATTGGAGCGGGATCTTTATTGCTGCTGGCATTGGTTTCTGTAAGCATCCTGTCAGTCTGAGCCAACGACCTCTGAACGCACACACACACACACGCACACACTTGTTTCCTTCACACATGCTGCGGCTAAACGGACAGCGCTAACAAGCACAGTGTGTGTGTGTGTTTGAGGGGACGTTTGTGATTTGGTGGTCCCTCATGCAATCATGCGACCCGCAGAAGCAGAGCAAAAGCCCTCAGAGAAAAAATGAGCTGGAGAGGAGGACAGTGAGTTCAAAGCTACCAGTGGAGTTTGTATGTATTATGCATAAGACAAAGAAAGGCAGAACAAGTATGCGAGAGAGAAAAGTTGTGTGATTCCCTCTTGTCATGTCCGGTCTGTTATTGTGTGTTGTTCTGGTGGGATGAGTTAAGCTGTGCTGTTTTATTTTGTGAGATGTTGTGTGCTCACTTCACGGGCTTTCTTGAACATCAGTATGCGCATGTGTGTTTGTGAGAGAGAAAGATCAAACATCAGAAAAACTTTGAAACACCCTCAAACAGACCAATGCTGAATACAGATTTTTCTTAAAAGGCAAAAAATTATCCTGCAGTATTAAAAATTCCTGAAATTTGTAGGCAAAAACATCTGATGTACTGTATGAAACACAGATCACAGAGGACACTTTCAAACCAAGCAGATGTTGCTTCATCAGTTGAGCAAATTCATGCGCAAATCCTGAACCAGTTGTGAAATCTGCCTGGGGAAATATCAAAATGACTGGATTTCATCTACAACAATTCACCAAACTATTATAAATACATGCTCCTTTCACCTAGTAATGATACATTAAATTATATTCTCTTTTCAGTTCCTTTACAATCACATCATGTGCAGTGTCCAATGCACTATATTTAATTATATATATATGATACTATTGGATTTGTCATAAGAATGAAGACTAAAATACAGTATACAGTATCACAGTTAATCTATGAAATCCCATTGCCTTTCCGGCTAGTTATAACTGCAGAATACGATCACTTTGACTGAATCATAATGAATAATAAATAATAATGTATCAATAATGAATTAATAAGGATACTGAATCATTCAAGAATTGTGACTTGGTTTGAATGACTCATCGCAAAGAACCAGTTTAAATGAATGATTCACTCACCTATTGAGCATTGCAATGGCTTGCGACCAAGTTTCCTTCTAATGAAAGCTATATTTAGACAATTAAATATTGTAGAAAAAAATGTAATGTCGCTATAGAAATATAAATGGTCTATAATGACTTTTCAGATTTTTCTGCCTATATCTTCTTCAGAAACAGTTTGTAAGAACATTATGACAGTGTTTGACTCCAAATCAAGACTGAGACCAGAAGAGGGTCGAGTCCACATGCTCCTGAGACCATTGTGGACAATACTTCACACTATAAACTACAATTCTTAATATATATGAACTGAACAACCTTCAAATGTGTTCTTCAATCTGCTCTGAGACTCCTTACACATTTTTCTCACAAAACCTCCATAATCACCACGTCTCTCTTCAATTTAGCTTTCCTCAGGACATCACTGGGCCAATTTGCAGTCTCATAAAAAGGCCCTGCTATCTAGTATAAAACAATTAGGGGAAGAGCGACAACCGTTAGTTGCAGGATGTACATTGTCATCTATATGAATAAAATTACGTCCCTCGTTCCAGCTTGAATGAACTGCCATTTGAATGCATGATTTTTATAACAGAGGAGCCATACAAAACATTATCCTTACCGTCCGTCCTCACAATCTGCCCAATTCAAGTTTTTCTTTCACAATAACCCTTTTAACCCATGTTCTTTGTGTTTCATTTCTAACTTGAGGGAAAGTACTTTTTTAAGCCTATTTGGACTTACTTTCCCAGGATTTTTCCTTAGTATTAGGGGTGTGCGATATTGACAAAATTAGTTCTTGATATTTTTTCTATAACGATAAATAATTGTGTTTTTATGCTGGTACATTGGCTGGTTTAGGCCTGTTATGGTTAAATAATTTTGACGCTAAAAATGCCAGAAGGTGGCGGCAAGTACCCGTCTTAATTGAGTGATTTATTGAATCATGCATTCAAACGATTTGCTCAAAACAGCTGATTCGTTTAGAAATGAAGCAAGTGGCTGTCTTTATGAATGGATCATTGATTTATTGACTTGATTTTTTTTTTCAAAAACAGATTTTTGATTTTTGTCATTCAGGAATGAAAAAAACGCAGTGTTGCTCTGAGGCTACATTTACACTAGTGCATTTTCAAAAGTCTCTGTTTTGGTCCGTTTACCCTGGAGTTTTCAAACTAAGGCTACGTTTACACGACAACGATGTAGTCAAAAACGCAAAAGTTTTTCTCTTGCATTTTTAAAAAGTTTCACCTATACATGAAAACTTTTTCAAAAAGATTCGCGAAAACGGCCAAAAACACTGTCTTACCTATGTCAGGCCAGTAGTTGGCGCTGTCACCCTGTTAGTAAACAGTACCTGTAGGGAAGTGACAATTATATGTTGTATTTTGTTGTATGTTGGATGTTGGTTGTTTTGTTGTTGTATTGGTTAAGTAATTTGGAGAATTTGCATTAGCAAACTCTTGAGCAGCAACAAAAAATCGACACGTACTGCGCATGTCTACATACCTAACACATACTATGAACGCGCATGACATCACTGCTTTCAAAGATTCCCGTTTTGCGTGTTTACACGGAAACGATAATGGTGGCGTTTTCAAAATCGTGCACTTTGAAACCCGTTTTCAAAAAACGAACAGGAAAAACGCATAAAAAGTTTCCCGTTTTTGGCTGGAAACTTTGTAGTGTAAATGTCCCCTGAAACGGGCAGCGTTTTCAAAATTCTCAGTTTTTGGGGGCGAAATATGCCGAAGTAGTGTAAACCATATGCGTAACTGTAGCAAAACTTATGCGTTTTAAAATGAAAATGCACTAGTGTAAATGGGGCCAAAAACGGAGACTTTCGAAAAACGCTGCAGACCCCGTTTTAGTTTGAAAACTCCAAGATAAACGGACCAAAACCGAGACTTCTGAAAATAATAGCATGGCTACCCAAATTAGCTCTGCTTATCCTTGATGACCATGTAAACGATAACATCATGCTCGTTGTTGTAACTGAATGAATGGTTATGTGACATGTTTTCGGTAGTAGATTTCGGTAGTAGTTTTCGGTGTAGATGAGGACAAGCTAAAGATACACTTATAATACTTTTTGTTTCTGATAGTACCCCCTCTCTCAACCCAAATGCCCTGTTTCCAGATCTAGTGTAAACATGGCCTGAGGCGAGCAAATGTTCTGGTCTGGCTTTGTTTGGAACTATTTTTGTTGAAGAAACAGAAATAGAGAGACAATATTGTGTCTAAAATGTAACTCACTCAATATTAACTTTTTGTTTTTTGAACTGTCTAATATTCATATGTCAGCTCACACATTTATTATCATAGACGATAAATATGGCACATCTCTACTCTCTAGTATATTTGTCTCAGCTTTAGATTCTAATTTTACAAGCAAAATAAAACAACTTGCTTTATAAACACTCAAATAGAGCAAGATAGAAGATACCAAAATATTAAAATAAAACCGAAAGCGTGATAGAAAAGGTTCATGCTGTCCGCCTTTGTGTTACAGTTTCCAAAACGACATAGACCCTGTCATCTGTATCTCTGTAGGAATAATAGGCACAGTGTGAACCGAACCCTGCTGACATGAAGCTGCGTGTTCATGCTCAAGGTTATATTAAACATCAATCAAGCCGAAGCATGCAGACACCACATTTCTGTGTTCTAGTCCAGCGGTTATGTGTCACAGACACACCAGTCTTCGTTAGCATGTAAAGCACCCTCCATCCTTTAATATTTTACTTTGTGCCTTCACAGCTCTGCGGCCACTATAACGTTAAAAGTGGGCGGTTCAGTCACTGAAGCAAAAAAACCTGTTTTAAATCAAAACACGCCCTCAAACACACCCCAGTGAAAAATGACTTTAGAGAGCAAATCTGCACTTCACCGAAACATGATTCCTGGTATAACTAGTATTTATTAATGAGGAGTAGGAGGATTCGTAGAATAATGTTTTAAGAAGCTAGCAAATATGGAAACGTAATGTGAGCTGTCAAGATTTCGAATCGAGCTGTGGATGAAAAAGTTGTAGGCCTACTAATGAAATGAAACCATTTTCAGGCTCTGTTGCTCGGAAACATCATAATGCAGACATAGATGCACTCTGGGAGTCGTTATGGATAGAAAATGCGAAGTGCAGCCGGTGCTGTATCATTGTTAGTGTTGAGTTACTGTATGCTGACGTACAGAGAACGATGTTAACACCAGCTCTGTGATTGTCTTTAAAGGTGTTCATTAAGTCGAAGAACACTTTTATTATTGATTGGTGAGTCACATTGTGTTTGTTTGTATTGTTTTGTCTTTAGCTTGGGTCAACTTTCCATTCACAGTGAATAGAATAGAATAGAATAGAATGGATTGGATTGGATTGGAATAGAATAGAATAGAATAGAATTGGATTATTTTGTTTTTGTTTTTTTTGTTTAAAAGATGAATTACATAAAAGAAAAAAGAAAACAATAAAACATAAAACAAAAACAAAATAAAAATAAATAAAAATAAAATTACATAAAATATTAAATAGAATGATAAAATAAAAAGAAATAATATACTACATAAAATATAAAAAACAAAATATAAAATAAAATAATACAAGCATTTAATAAAACAAAAATGGAATAAAATATTAAATAAAATAAATAATAAAAACAAACATTAGTAAAAACTAAATAAATATAAAATAAAATGTAAATATAAGCAATAATAATAAAAAATATAGAATAATACAAGCATGAGTAAAATAAAAACATAAAATAAAACAAAACAAAACATTTACCTATGTTGAGTTGATCTGAGCTTTGTTGTTTTGTGGACTGTGATGTGTTGTGAACAGTGAGGTTCTGCTGGATTTGATTACATCTCTGTTTTGTTGTGAGTGGAAATCTGAGATTCAGACACAAAGACAGTCCTCCACACACACACACACACACACACACACACACACACACACAAACACACACACAAACTGACACCATAAACCTCCGTCTTACACGTCTGTACATCTTTCCTTTCCAGGAGACAGCAAGTCCTTACACACTACTGTGGCTTTCACCTACACAAAAACTTCAGCGTGCCGCTGGAATAACAATACATTCACTATCACACACTCGCACGTAAACACACTTCACTTCTCCTGAGGTGAGACGACCTACTTCTCTCCTTTACAGTGTTGAGGCGATTGAGAGAGAGACCTGACAGAGAATCTTACTTCTAACCAGAAATCCTCAGAGACATGATCCTGAGGCGGTCAGGAGAGTTAGTTCATCACACACACACACACACACACACACACACAGAAGGATAGCTCATATGCTGATCCCCCAGAGAGCACGTCAGTTCTGCTGTAATGGAAGAACAGAGTGAAAAGACAAAGATGAGAAAAAAAGAGCATAATATAAAAGACAGAGACAGGGAGAGAGAGAGAGAGAGAGAGAGAGAGAGAGAGAGAGAGAGAGAGAGAGGGAGGGAGGGAGATCCTGAACAGCTGCCAGGATTTATCCAAACCGTCCCTCGCTGTCCCACCAACAGAGTGACCAGAGACAGTTGTGTTGTGCATTACTGTGTCAGTCTGTTTTCTATTCTACTGTGAATTCTATTATGTATCTCTATTGTGTTAAGCTGTTGAGTTATTCTGCAGTTTTATGCATATTGTGTTCTGTTGTTGTTTTGTACTGTACTGTTGCACTGTATTGTTATTGCTAATTAAAACTAAAACTATTAAAAATGGTTTTCATTAACTGAAATAAAGCTGAAATAAAATAAGATATAAATACTAGAAGAAAAACCTAAATGAAACTTAAATGAAAATCAGAAATGTTGTCTCTGCAACTAAAGTAAAATTAGTTTGTTGCTAAAATATAAAAAAATGCTAAAACCAAAAATAAATAAATAGAAATAGATTATAAAATAAAATAAATAGAAATAAATGTTATTAAATGTTTTAAAAATATAATAAAATAATAAAAATGACAAAAGCCCGTCACAAAATTAAAAATTAAAATAAAACTGAAAATATAAAAATGTTAATTCAAAATATTAGTAAATACTATAATAGTATATAAATACAAAAAAAACACACAGCCATAACATTACATTAACTTTGTTTTCCATTCTATTGTGCATTCTATAACGTATTTCCTTTGTGTTGTGCTGTATTGAGTTGTTCTATAGAGTTATGTTATGCTGTTTTTTTGTTTTTTCTAATGTATTGTGTTCTGTTGTTTATTTGTCCTGTATCTCAAAATAGTTTTCGTTTATTTAGTTTTGTTTTTGTTTAGTAAAACTTAAGCTATTAAAAACTGTTTTCATTTTTCGGATCTTTAGTGTTGTTGTTGTTTAGTAAAACTTAAGCTATTTTTAAGTTTAAGTTAAAGTAAAACTGAAAATTTAAATAAAGCTCAATGCAAATGACAAAAAAAGACTTACACTAACATTAAAATTAAAACCTGAAAACACAAAAATAGTAGCCAATTCAAAACATTATAATTTAAATAACTCTAAAATCACACTGCTATTGTTTTAATTTGTTGCATTCTGTTGTGTATATTATGTTCTAATGTGGTTTGTATTGAGTTTCGTGTGTTGTACTGTAAGAGACAGTGGCACTGGACGGTCGATAGTTTGAAGAAAAGAGTGAGAAGAGGACAGGGAACAAGGGAGCTGCCAAAGGAGAGGAGAAATGGTGTGATGAGAGAAAATGAGAGCACAGGAAAGATCATAGAGTGATAATGAAAGAAAAAAATGAGCAAGAGATGACCGAAAATGGGTGAAAGAAAAAGGGAATGAGAGCAGAAAAACCACAGAAGAGAGATCCAGAAAGAGAGAGCAGCAGTATTTCTTTTTAATTTGCCTTGCTGTAAAGAAATATCACAGAATATAATCATCACAGAAATCTCAGCTGCTTGAAAGAAAGAAAGAGAGAGAGAGAAAGAGAGATGGAAGAGTGTTTGACTGCATAAGCACGCTCAAACTCTCACTGGAGGAATTCTCCTTTTGTGTTTTTAATTGTGGTCACCAGAGGCCTCATTGGCTGTTATCACAGCTCTGCTTATTGGCTGACAAAACACTGTTGTGATTTGATTGGCCCCCTAAGAGACCCCGGCAACAAACCACGCCTGCTTTCCGTTAGGAGCTTGTTATTATGCAGAATCTTCATGCTGTGAGATCAAAGTTGGTCTGCACATAAATTCCCAAGCAGATTTACCTTTCACACTGTGTTGGTGTGCAATATTTACATCTTATATGCATTTCATTAGCATATGCCTTTCGGAGCGCTGCCTAAAATCAAGGATTTGCGTCTGGAAAATTGCCTAAAATGTGTCTGCGTGATAATGAGGTTAAAAAAGCAGACTGTAATTTTGGTAATTAATAACTGCAAGCTGTTCTGTTTTTCTACTTTCTCTTTACTTCCGCCTGTCAAATTATTTCACTCTATTTCTTAAACAAAACATTAATGTAGTGTAAAAATCCTACAAAAACCTATTTAATATACAGCAGGTGTCGAATATTTGAGGTGCCGTAGATGAAGAAAACACAGTCAAGGACTGAAGTTGATTAATTGTCATTAACCACCGCAGAGAGAGAGAGAGAGAGAGAGAGAGAGAGAGAGAGAGAGAATACCTTGATGAAGAAAACTTGTCAAGACAAACTTTGAAGTAGTTTTAAAAACTTGAAGTGTGAATGATTTACTGTAAGGCCATGTAGTCTATCAGACAGAAAGAACAAAAAGAACAACAGAAGGAAAGAAGGACATAGAACAACAGCGAGAACAGAGAACAATAGATAGATAGATAGATAGATAGATAGATAGATAGATAGATAGACAGACAGACAGATAGATAGACAGAATGATATATAGACACAAGGACAGATAGATATAATAATAGATATCTAGATGTCAATAGATGTCTTATTTTGCAAGACCTTATTCTAAATCCTTAATCCTACCGTACACTTAAACTTAACAACTACCGTTTCATGTCTATCCTTGTATCATTAACTTGTCGTTGACACTAATTTGTACAGTAATCTAATTACACTGTTGAAGATGTAATTAGTAACTAGTAATTAATTACGTTTTAAGAGTAACTTACCCAACACAGAACAATAGATATAACTAGAGACAGAAAGAACCACAGACATAATGATAGATATGATAAAACAACAAATATAATGATACAGTAGATATAACGACAGACACAGAACAACAGACAGACAATGACAAATATATTGATTTACAGACTGGCACTTTGTGCAAAGTTAACAAAAAACGTATATATTCTACAGTTACTTAACTACCTCACTTCAGTGAATTGTCGGGGTTTTTATAAATGCAATAAGCCTTTCAAAACCATTCAATACAATTCAGAGTACACTACAGTGATTTTACCACGGTAAGGGATGTTCTTACAGATTATGCAAGAATCTTATATATCGTTATCATAGAAATCGAAATAAGGCTGCATTGATATTTTCAGTCTCTGAATCTATAATGTCTGATTATAATGGCGTCTCATGATGAACACACAGAGACACACAAGCTTCCCGTCCCAGTGCATCATGGGAAATCTCAGCCCCCAGCGGATCAAATTCCACCTCGCTTTCTTTCTTTCTTTAGTTCAATCTCTACTTCTCCCTGCTATCTGATCCTCCCTTTGTTACTACTGCTGCGAGCAACTGAAATTTCACACGCTTGTCAAATCACACTCACACACGAACGCTTCATATAATGTCTTGAATAGACATGACTAAATACATTTATGCACTCCAGCTCTCTGATGTTTTATACGCGCACAAACACATTTAATTAGCCATCTAAACGAGGACATAGCTCAAACTAACTACAAATCCCAAACCTACAAGAAAACTTTTTAAATATTATTCATAATTTGATCGTTTTTCCAAATGAAGGCGTCTTCGAATATCTCCAAAGGGAGTTTTACGCAGATTTACTTCAGTTCTTATCCTCAAACTATAACTAAATCCACATTCGTCAAAAGGCTGATAGCATGCGATATATTAAAGTTCCAGGCGGTCTTGATTAAACAGCAATAACATTTTGAAATCATACATCATTAAAAGAAAACTCTACATTTATGAAGCCTTTTGACATTCGGTAACTCAAGACACACACATACACACAATCTGGAGAGTTTCCACATGTGTGATCACAAATAGCTCAAACACACACACACACTGGAAATCTGGTAAGTTCATTACATATAATGGAAAGGCTGCTGCGGTAGTAAGTTGTAGAAAGAGTATCAATTACATTGAAAAACAAATGACACACACAAGCACGCTCGAGGTCTATCTATGTCACGTCTGCTCTGAACACCCAAATAACCTGAGGCTAAAGTAAAATATCTCAATCATTTAGTTTATTATAGTCAACAGTCTGCAATAGCCATTAAAGCGTGTGTGTGCTTCTGTGTGTGTGCATGTGTGTGTTAACAGAAAGAGAGTCCAGCTGGTATTTAACTTTTCATGTATGAATCTAAAAGTAGGTAAGAAAGAAGAGAAACAGATGAGAAAGGAGAGAGGTCACAGAGGCGGTATTTTTGTCCACTTTTAATCAGCTTTTGAAAATCTGATCCCAAATGCGATGTATAGGTTAAGTAAGTATTTTTCCATTTCATTTTCTCCATAGGGATTTCAGAAAGGCCATGCAACACACCAACCAGCTCTGAGGTGAACCGCAACATTATAAACTTTGAGTATATGGAAAATTTACAATACAATTTATTAGGTTCATCAGTGAATAAACTATGCACATGATGTAACTGAATCAATAACAAATATAATATTGGCATATAGCCATTGATTAAGTATATAAACAGCATATTTTGAGTTTATTGGTAAATACTTATTACAAATATTTAAGTTGTTTGAATGGACACAATGTCATTTGCAATGCTTTATAAAGCAGTTTCTGTTTCCATAAAAACTGAGATGATAACTAAAACTATATATACATTATATATACATATATATATATATATATATATATATATATACTATATATATATATTATATTATATATTATAAATTAATTAAAATAAAGCTGAAATGGAGATGAAAAATTTACATTTAAAAAAAAATTACAAATACAAGTAATGTAAAATAAAATGTTGTCTTGGCAGCTAAATGACAAAGTTGAAGGTGAAGGTGAAGTACCAACATGACTAAAACTAGAATAAAAACAGAAGCTAAAAAGACAAAACACGCAAATGACTGAAAATGTAAAAATAAAAGCTGATTCAAAATTTAGATATAAATTACAAAATGAATGAATACAATAATAATAATAAATATATAATATAAAAATAACACTGCATCTGGATTATGAATGGTTTTTCACCAGAAATTAGGCAATTACACATGACACACACACACACACACACACACACACACACACACACACACACACACACACACACACACATAAAAAGAGTGCCTAATTTCAGAAAAGTAGGTCTCTTGTGATCATACAAAATGAAAATCATGTATATATGCATTTAGCAGACACTTTTATCCAAAGCAACTTACAGTGCATTCAGGATATACATTTTTTTTTTTTTTTTACCTTCCCCTGGGAATCAAACCCACAACCTTTTGCGCTGCTAACACAATACTCTACCACTGAGCCACAGTGTATAAGTATGGAATATCTGGAACCTTTCTCAATTGGCGATAAAAAAGTCATTTTAAATGTAAATTAAATTCAAATTTATGCATTTGGCAGATGCCTGGATTGCTTACATATCATTCAAAATATTATAATACTGCACATATGTTCTTCCATTTCAAAAATGTCTTCGCGAAAAAAATTCACATGGCATGGAAAGCATTTGTTTGTATACTGCAGCAGTGCATAATGAATCTTAGCATGAAAATGATTACCAATACATAAATCAAAATAATTTTTGCTATACGTTGGCAGAGACAAATCACAAAACATCCTACAGGGGTGCCGCATCTTAATGCTGCTCATTTGCATTAACCTTAACTTTGTCATGTTATTAAACATGCTCTTGTTAGACACATCGTTCATGTCATTGGAAATCGTGACTATTATTGAAAGCCAATGATTTCCGCTTGCTCTGTCGCTGCAAAACGCTGTACATATATGAATGCCCCATGAGACCGAGAGACTGTTTTTCGTTACTCTTTTCCATGGTTTTCTGCTTTTTGTTATATCTCTGTCTCCACAAGAACTCATTCAGTCTCGCTCTCTTTGTCTGCAGGTTAAAGGGTTATCAGTGAGTAGAGTGCACTCAGAAGTGAGCAGCGTTTCAAAAGACATCTCTAAACGTCACACACACACACATTGTCTGTCAAGAGGAGGACTGGTAAATCACTTACTATAAGCAGGTTGCCTATGTAACTCAAGCCTCAACAGAACACACCCTGTTAACCTCCACACACACGGAGACAGACAGTCTATACATAGACCAGACATTACAATACATTTACACACACCAGCAGGCAGACCGATATTGAGATGGTTGGTAAGACACTGATTGACTCGTCTCACATTCTCTCTCAAGAGAAAAAAATAATTAAATACATTATGCACAGGCACACTAGATTAATTTTGTCTTCGGCTGCAGGACTACTTACAATAATTTCTTTCTTGAGGTGTGAGGAAGCCGAGTTCAAGTTCTTCCATTTAATCAGAAAAGTCAATAACTGTATTTTCTCCTCTTGCTGATTGTAATTACTTTTGCACCGGCGGTCAGTAGATCGGTGGCTAATGATTGGTCAGTAGAACGATTTACAAAGGAATCAATGATTTGAGTCAAATGTTTTAAATGAATCGTTTAAAAGTAGTTCACAAATCAGAATAAACTATTATTGGATGAATGTGACTGATCTGATCGTTGGTTTTGGTTAAAACACAGTCAAAGGTATTGAAAGCTATATAAAGAACTAATTAACATGATCATTAAAATACATTTTAGAAAAATTAAATCACTGAAATGAGTCAGAGTTCCCAACACTATTGAATACTGACTTACTCACAGGGTATAGGAACTCTAAAAAGACATAAAATAATCAATAGTTTTCCATTCCACACGTTTATTGAAACGAACTGTTTAAAAAGAAGTGATTTGTTGGAATGGGTCATAGTTTAGTAGATTCATAACAAATGATTTGCATTAGAACAAAGCCAAGTCTTCTGAACTAGTTGAAACAGTTCGCAAATCTGACTGAATGATTCTTTTGAATGATGACCGATCAGATTTTAAAGGATTCATTAACACTAAAATAACATAAAAAGCCAATGATCTGTTTTACTTTAAACAGCTTTTTAAAATTATTTCAATTATGATTTATCCAAAATAAATCATACTTCCCAACACTACCAGTCAACAAATTCATAGCCACTGATTATCCAGAGTTCAGAAGATTCACGGCAGATGATTGGTTGGTTGAAGAATTTACAAGCGAATCGTTGTTTTAAGTCCAAACTTCTAAATGATTCATTTGTTGAAGTTGTTTAATAAAAATAATTGATTATTGTTGGTTATTATGTTGTTTGATGAAAAATTCTTAAAACTGATTATTTATTATGATTTGTTCTTCAGCACTCTTGACAAATAGTCAACAAATCTGTGGCTAATGACTGGCCAGAGTTCAGTAGATTTGTAAAAGATGACTGCCGGTTGAACCATTTAAATCATTGTTTTGACTCCAAACTTCAAGCAGTTCACAAATCAGACTGAATGACTCTTTCTGATTGGTTAATCACAGGATTTCTGAACACTAAAATGGTGCAAAACACCCAATTATTTATATATTTTTTAATGTTCATTGAATGTCAAAATAAGTCTGACACTATTGTACTAATCTGTAGCTAATGAATGGCCAGCATTCAGCAGATTTGTGGCAGATGATTGGCCAATCAGATACAAATCTACTGTACTGACAGTTGGCCAAAGCTTGATTCACAGCTGAAGATTGGTTAACTTGTGCTGCAGCAAGTTGATGACAACCTAATGCCGTTTAAATTAGCCCACCCTTTCCTGTTTTCTTTTTCAGGAGGTTTTAATGGACCGGGTCATGTCACGCTATACAAGTTCAACCAGTAAATTCGGGAAACCTCCACAGACTGCCTGGATTCTTTCATCCTTTATGTCAGGATGAGGTTTTTATATAAGCCAAGTGTGGTTTTGAACCCACATATTTGGATACATCGGGGTGCTGACAGCTCCAGACACTGTATTTCACTAGCGTAGAGTAAAACGAATAGAATAAATGGAGTTAAAGCTGGTAGAACGATGCCGTGGATGTCCTTTTCTGGCAAATATTCCAAGGTAGCTTAGATTTGTTACGTATTTCTGGGTTTGAGCAGAAAGCGTGTGACTTCTCTGAGAAATTTATCAACACACTTAAGTCGACGGCAGTGCTCCAGGTCTCACACACAGACACAGTCTGCGACTTCCAAGGACAAACTCCAATCAAAGACAAAACCGGGCTATTTTACGAAAGCACGTCTGAAGGACAAAGGCTATTTCCCACCTGCAGGTCAGTTTAAGGTCTACTTTATCTGAGAGATTAAATTCATTCTCTTCAATAGAAAAACACTCACTTATCCTGCGTTTCTGCGGAAGCACACACACACCTGTGAGTTATGAATTCCCCAGCATCTTTTAAAGCTCTATTAAATACAGTTTAGATTGATCACAGTCTGATACTTGCACAGAATAACCCTTTTATATTCATATAGCAGAGTAATGAGGTGCAGATACATATATTACCTGAATCATTTAAGTACATGGTGCAGGAAAAAACCTGGTCTAATATGATTCATTAACATGAAATTAGACAACAAGATAAGGCCATTCAGTTCATCTAGGAAGAACGTCCTCCTGGGGGTTTGTTTCTAGCAGCCAATTATGTTTATTAATGAATAAATAAAAGTGAACCTGTTTGCATCAAACCTCTAAAACATTAAATGATGGTAGAACTGATAACCGCTATAAAAAAGGTACGAACCACAGGCGATTTTTCCTCAAGACAGAGTTGTGTTGTAAAATCGATTCTGACTGCAATTCAATTTGCGAGGTAGAAAAAAGTAATTGTAATGGTTTAATATCTCAGATTCTGTTCAGGTGAATCTCAGAAAACAAGTGGAGGAAAAAAATATATAATATAATATAATGAATAATATAATATAATATATATATATAATATAATATAATATAATATAATATAATATAATATAATATATCATATAATGATTAATATGAGTTTTATATATTATGTTATAAATTGTATGTGCAAATGTGTTTTTTTATTATATACATTATTATTTTTATTATATACATATGTTTTTTATATATATATATACATATATACACACATGTTTTATATACATATATATATATATATACATATAATACATATTTTATATATATATATATATATATATATATATATATATATATATATATATATATATATATATATATATATATATATATATATATAAAATAAAAAAACTATATATATTGTTACTCTAACAACATCTATAAAATAATAATATAAAAAATTGTATTTAAATAATATCCATTATATAAGAAATATAGTATAGCAATATTGAAAATAAACAGGATTACAAAAAAAACAAAAAAAACCTTTGTTTCAAAATTTTTCCAAATTGTCTTTATTCAACATAGAATTTCATGTGAAATGTGACTTGGATTTGTTTTTTGGGAGATCTACTGATTTGTGAGTAAATTAACCTTTTTGGGTAAACTACATAATACCAGACCACATTTCAATATTTAATGTTAAAGAAGTTCAAGTTTCAGCTAGATCAACATATATAAAAACCTATAGAGATTAAGGATGCACTTGGATAGAATCATGGATGTGTTAAAATCAGGAGACGACAGAAACTGAGGGTAACACAAAGTCCAATTCAGCCGCACCACACCAACATTGATCCAAGAACACTTGGACAAGTCTTGGGACAGGCCATGACCGGATTTTCTTTTAAACTAAGTGGGTGGTGTGACATCCACATAAAAAGCGCATCAGATCAGATTAAGGAAGGGTACCAGCAGAGATTTGTTTGTGGCCTGGCCCATCGAGCCGCTTCACATTGAATGATAACTTTAGCAGGACAGAACTGAGAGGTTTTTTCTGTATTTTACACACTCTGTGTTCCAAAATCCGGCACAAATTAGGATACGGTGACTGTTTTCTGATGGAACTCCTGGAGCTTTTCCAAAAGTGAAATCTCAGACTGGATCCGGTTTGGCTCTGTTCATTTGGACGGAGTCCTAAAAGACGAGCCTTCGGGTGGTAAACAAAGCCATGCTTCCACAAACACATTGATCGAGACGTTGACACATTGGTCATCGTACAGCACACAAACATTACTTTACAGAATATTAGGACCGTTAGGAATAGATCCTACTCTCATCACAGTTAAAGGCCAGTGACTTTCACTGTATTTTTTTTTCACACTATATATAGAAGTCTAAGTCTACCGTTCGGTTACCAACATTCTTCAAAACATAATCTTTTTGTGCTTAAGTATGGTGACCCATACTCAGAATTCGTGATCTGCATTTAACCCATCCAAAGTGCACACACACAGCAGTGAACACACACACACCATGAACACACACCCAGAGCAGTGGGCAGCCGTTTATGCTGCGGTGCCCGGGGAGCAGTTGGGGGTTCGGTGCCTTGCTCAAGGGCACCTCAGTCGTGGTATTGCCGGCCCGAGACTCAACCCACAACCTTAGGGTTAGGAGTCAAACTCTCTAACCATTAGGCCACAACTTTTTTTTTTTTTAAAGAAAGAAACTCATAGAGGTTTAAAACAACTTGAGAGTGAGAAAATGATGACAGAATTTAAATTTTTGGGTGAACATCACATTTAAAGATATCCGTGTGAACCTTTATTTGGGGGCTTTTCTCAGCAAGCATTAATACATGCAATTAAATGCAGTTAATGGAATTAATTAATCAGCATATCATATGAATTTGATTACTAACAACATGATTTGATTTGGTAATTAAGTGGTAATTACCGCTTGAGCTATGAAGTTGGCTATAGTTGTAACTCAATGCAAGGATTTCGACTACCTGAGGAGGAACTTCTGATTATGATAATTCCTATGGGAACAGGTTATAACATGAGTTTTGATTATGTTTTCTTACGGAAGATGTATTTTCAGAGGATTTGCTCATCTGTAATATGTCCCAAATTAAACAGACATTTAGAAGATGTTTTTTTAGGATTTAGAATGCATGTTAAACTGCTATTTAAAAGATGTTTGAACACAGCAGATGTTTCTCAAATTAAGTGCTCTTTGAAAGACTTCTTGGAGACGTAAATGTGCTATCTGAGCAACAATCCAATCAGTTCTCAATGGATCAAGTCCTGTCCAACATTTTTTTTCCTCTTCTGAGATGATGTTTCACTAGGATATACAAGATACAAGACTTCTTGCACTTTCCATTTTATGCCAACTTTAAACGCAAAAAAAAGTCACTTGTGCATGATTTATCAGCGAAAGTCAATAAATTATTTTTTAAAAGCCAACCCCTTGTCACAAATTTTTTTTTTCAAAATCCAATCAATTTTATTTCAAATGTATTTTATTTTAATTTTATTTATTTGAAATGTATTTTATTTTATTACAGTTTATTCATTGTTTTATATTTACTTTAATCTATAAAGTCCCCATTTTTTCTCATTCAAGAAGCAGTCTCCCTTCGACATACGCCAAAGCAGAGAAAATGATTGAAAGTTTTGTTTTGTGCTTTCGTTTCATTTGGATATGCACTACAATATAGAATAAAAGTCATGCTGATTTTGAATATAAAAAAATAAACCATCCCTAATTGTACATGACTCATCAAAACAACAAAAAAATGTAAAAACTAAACTAAATTTAAATTTCTAAAAAATGTAAAAACTAAACAAAATTTTTAAAACCTTCATTTCCAATCACCTGTCACACAGAAACCACTTTTCACAATCCAATCAATATTTTATGTATTCGTTTATTCATTTTATGTTTACTTTAATATTTTTCTCATTAAATATCATGTTTTATTGAACGCATCACATTGCCAGAAGTCAAATGGCTTTTTCATCTTGACTAAACAAGAATATTTATTTCACTCATAGTCCAATAAAAGCTTCACTCTTTGGCAGTAAAAACCCTTTGAAAACCAGCCGCTGAAGGTTTTAAAAATACAACTGATTCTTTAAATAACGCACACAGTGGAAGTGTAAAAAGACTTGGTTTAAAGAACATTAGAAGTGTGACGGTTGAGTTCCTGTCTACGAGGGCAGAGTGCCAGAACAGAGGAGAACAGTAGAAGACTGTGTGTGAACCGACAAAGAGCTGAACGAGGGGACGGACGGCGCTGTAAAATAAACGAGAGCAGCAGACCCAACTATTACTGCTCTTACACAGCAGCAGCTGCGGCAAGTCAATGTCAAACTCTTCAACGTGTGTGCAAACACATACCCGGGGTCAGTCTATAGAGATTGTGTTACTCTGAGTGTAATATTTGTGAGTGCTAGGTAACAAAAAGTTTGTGGAAAAGAATCAGCGAGAGAGAGTGAGAGACTGTTGCTCTGTTGGCTTTTGAGTGATGAATCTTTTATTTATGGAGTCATGGAACCGTTGACACCTGGCAGGCAAATGAAAAGAAGCCACACCATAAGGAACTGAAATGGTGTGTGTGTGTGTGTGTGTGTGTGTGTGTGTGTGTGTGTGTGTGTGTGTGTGTGTGTGTGTGTGTGTGTGTGTGTGTGTGTGTGTGTGTGTGTGTGTGTGTGTGTAAGTGTGAGGAAGGAAAAATGAAGGATGAGGGGGTGGAGGAGAAATATGATCAGGTTTGATATAGTGAGAGACGAGAAAGATAAAGAAAAAGAGAGGTATCGGAACTCCCTCTGGAGAAAAATAAGACATTATATACACCGCTGTTGGATGTTTGTGTGTGTGTGTGTGTGTGTGTGTGTGTTGTGGTCGGGCTCGCGGACGGCAGCATTCCAGCCTGAAGCTACTCTGAGTTCTGTGTTATTACTGATGTAAATTTAGAAACATAATTATGAGCTTTATTCAACAAACACAAGCACTGAGACCTGAGACAGTCGGTTCTGCTTGGCCACGTTTGTGTTGCTAGATTTTACTAGATTTAATGAGATTTTTATATTTTCAGATGAAATGCAAATCTAAATGATGTTTGCCCATTCAGAATGGTTGATGGGTGGCCGTTTATATTGCTCTATATATTTCTATATATTGCTCAAGTCCGGGTTATCATGAACTGAAACTAAAACAATTTAAAAACAAAACATTAGCCTACTTAAAATAAACATTAATAAACAATTAATAAATTAATAGGCAATAAAATGATTTTATTGTTTATTATCGTAAGTAATAAATTAACTAAAATGAAAAACTAAAACTTAAAACTATATAGACATATTTAAAAAAAGGTAATAAAAATAACAAAAACACAAAATTACTTAAAATTTAAAATTTGTTTTTTATATTTTTTAATAAATAAAGATAAGATATAGATAATATATATATATATATATATATAGTTATATATGCTATATATATATATCTATATATAGATATATATATGTATATATATATATATATATATATATATATATAAAGAAAAGAAAACATAAAAAAGTATAAAAAAAGTACATCAATGATACTAAAATAACAATGCCTCTAGTACCTCCTTTAATGCAAATATGCAAGATTTTAATGCAGTACCGTAGTACTTTGATATACTATGATACTGAATGATTACCATTTTGTATACCATAGTAAGCCTATTTACATCATGATTTTGGGTCAAGTTTTGATTGCTCTTAATGATTCAGTTAACTTCTATAAAGGAGTTATATTGGAAGTAATAAAGAATTCTTGCAAGAGTCGTTGAGAGGCAAAATAAATACAATCTAATAATTGTCATTAAATACATATTAAACAATAATACTAAAACAAAAATGTACAAAACACATTTCATCCATTTTTATTATTATTATTATTATTATTATAACATAAACTGATACAATGCTTAATGACTCACAGTAAGCTTAGATGTAAGCGGTTTGTGTTTGATTCACTAAAAAATGACTCCTAAGAGTCCTTTGTTTATGATTAGTTGTGCTGTATGTGGATGATTCACTAAAATGAACAGAATCATTAGAGACATTCGTTTGGGAATCAGACAACACAGGTTGAACAGTGTTGTTCATTCACTAAGTAGAACCAATTAATACAAGTCATTAGACAGGGGTATCAGACTATACCGGTTGTGCTGCTGTATGAGTTTGATTCACTAAAAATAACTTGTTCATAAAACTGATTCATTCGGGATTCGAAATACACTGGCGGTGCTGTATTTTGTTTGTTCATAAAAAAAAAAAAAAAAAAAAAATGTTCATAAGAGTCATTTATTCGGGAGTCAAACTGTCACACATGAATGACTGAGGGTCTTCTATAAATCAAATTATATTCTTGCATAATACCATAGTATTACTATGGTAAAAGCCTTAAACATAGTTCAGTACCATTTGGTACTTCTTTGTTAGTCTTCTGCTATACTGTGAGAGCCACATTTCTGAAATGTCAAAGGAACGTCCTAACGAGTAGAGGTGTGTGTGTGTGTGTGTGTGTGTGTGTGTGTGTGTGTGTGTGTGTGTGTGTGTGTGTGTGTGTGTGTGTGTGCGCGCAGTGGCAGACTGTCTCATGTAGTCTGATGTGTCGAACGTCAGGCGAACACAGGAAACCAATCCAATATACAAAAGAGCGTGAGCAAACACACACACACACACACACACACACACACACACCTGACAGGTCAAGTGCTCTCTAACCTAATTAGCAATAAATCTTTAGTGGAGACAGTCTGAAATGGCAGAGGCATCTTAAATCACGACACACACTTATCTCAGCCATCCTGACACTCGAACACACACACAAACACACACTCCAGGCGCTGCGCTGTTATCAGCCGCCCGCTCATAGTCCCCATGCAGGAAATATGAGCTTCACAGCACAATAATAATGATTATTAAACATTTAATAACGCTTCATAACTCTCTCTCCACTGTCTGCTTCTCAGTTGATTTCCCTCCTCTCTCTCATGCAAAGAGTACTGTGTGAAATATGCAATAAAAATGTGACAAAATAAATAAAATACTAGTTTGAAATAGCAAAATTTTAGTCTGAAAGTCTAAAGATACATAAAACATTAATAAATAAACAAACAAACAAACCCTACCCCAAAATAAAATAAAATAAAATAAAATAAAATAAAATAAAATAAAATAAAATAAATAAAGTCTAAAGATACATAAAACATTAATAATAAAATAAAATTTACCTAAGAGTGATATTTTGGGGAAATTACATAAGTGACTTATTGACAGTTACATATATTATGGGCAAAATGGACATCAGACCAGTGACACAAAACATACACACACGCTGCTCACACACTCTCCAGCGGCTCAGACTCCAGTGACCAGTCATGTTAAGCATCTGGCTGTCAATGGCAACTGCATCTCAATGACCCCGAGACCATTCAAATGCTAATAAGTGAAAACACACACACACACACAGTGCTTTTTACCACAAACACAACACTCTTCGGCCATCTTCAGTTACTCTCAATCACACAAACACAATCACGATTCATAAGCTCACAGATATTGTTTGTTACTGCACAAAAAGACAAATTAAATACAAAAGTATATATTAATACAGATTGATTGCGATATTCAATCCAAAAGGAGATCGTCAGAAGGCCTGATCTGCACTGATAGGTTGCTTTTTGACTCCGAGGAGATAATGATGGACAGATAGAGGGAGAGAAAGCACAGTAACTCACACAAACAAACCCACAAACACGCATCCCCATGCTAATAGCGCTTATGATGCTAAGTGATGACTCTAATATTAGATAGCAAGTAAATGTGTCTGACACTACATCACAGCATTTAATTCTCACTGTCTGAAATCCTCGAAATCAACCAGATATGCGGCTTACAAAAACTTTTTATGTGCCAAGCAGAAATTTGCGATACATGAAAGCTAACTGAATGCGTTTTAACATCACCTTTCCCCTAGCTGCAAATTCACAGACTTCTAACAACGTGCTCAAGGGAACCGACTTGCAAACAAGTAAACAGCATCGCTCGTACATCTGAATAAACACAGGTGATGGAAAAGACGCTGTCAGTGGGAACAGTGGGCAGTTTAACTGTTCGGGACAAACAAGATACTCATAATAAAAAATAAATAAAAAAAAAAAACAGCTGTGGATCATCTATGTAAGGACAGCATTAAGAATAAAGCATTTTAATTATTGATTGTTTTTTTTTTTTTTTATATTTTGGTGTTTTTTTTTGTTTTTGTTGTATATTTGACCATCTTTTAAGTCAATTATCCTATTCAGGCCAGTACTAAATAAGAAATAACATGCTGTATGTGTGTACGTTGATTAAGTCAATAGACAGTAAGTCAATAGATTCTTCTCAGCAATCTCCATCTCCTGTGTAGTTTGAGAGAATATTACGCTCTGCAGATGCACACTGATATGAGGTGAAATTCAGGTCTACAGCATCACATTGGCCTCTTGGGAGGTCTGTGGTAGCTGGATTTATGTAACTACCCGTATGGTGGTGGTTCGATGCGGCACACAAAATGTTTTCACCATACAACGAGCTCAATCTGTTTTTCTTTCTCACCCCTGAAGGCAGAGAGAAGAAATTCTGCGCCCTCTTGCCCAGTTCGGCTCATTAAAAATGGATCAATTGATTCCCAAGGCTGTCAAGTTGCCCAATCATACGCGACGCCTGCTGGGGGTGGAGCAAACCGGGCTCAAGATTTCAATATAAGCGCATATAAAAATGCATTATAATGTAGAACCCTATATAAGAGCATAGTGAAAACCATAATTTTACGCTACTGGAGGTTGTGATGTAATCGTGGTTTCCATGGTAATTGCGCCTCGGGATTCTTGCATATTTAATTAAAAAAAGCTTTGGGGTGGTTCTTTTTGGTTTTAGCTGATTTGCATTTTTGTGAATAATACATGATGGGAAATCAATGCTCTCTCTTTGATGCCAAGAAGGAAAACAGCACACACACGGGTTCATATCAACGGATTGATCACACTGCATTATGCTCTTGGGATTCTGGTTTGTTTGGACAGGCAGCAGCTGCTTTTAAAACTGCTCTTCACCTACATGGGGAAAAGAATATGTGGGTAATCAATAGCAACAAGCATACTTACATGTATTTTTTTGGAGTATGTCACTTTTAAAGCGGCTAAGCTGCCAAATCATCAAAGTACTAGTACACTGCAAAAATGATACGATCAGTAAGTCATAAGCAACAGTAAGCAACTTATTCATTTACATTACTTTAAGTTGAACAATTCAACTTTTTTTTTGTTACATGATTTTTAAGTACAACCAAGTTGATTTTACTTAATTTAAACTAAGTTTAAAGCTAAAAATAAAATAAATGAATAATAAAGTAAAAATTAAAGAAAATATTAAATTCTAATGTGAAGATTTTAGGCAGTAATTCAACTCAAATTGTGAAACTTGTGTATTAATTAAATTCAATGCACACAGACTGAAGTAGTTTAAGTCTTTGTTTCTTTTAATTGTGATGATTTTGGCTCACATTTAACAAAAACCCACCAATACACTCAACAAATTAGAATACTTCATAAGACCAAAAAAAAAACATTTTTAGTGAATTGTTGGCCTTCTGGAAAGTATGTTCATTTACTGTACATGTACTCAATACTTGGTAGGGGCTCCTATCACGTTCTTGTCTTTTTAAAAAATAAAACCCATTTAAAAAAAAAACATCCATTTTCAATATTCATAAATGCTTACAACAAAAATAAGACTATAAAAGCAAAATTAAATTAAAATTCAACTAACAGCCGGTCGTGTGTCAATCATGTACATCACTATATCAGTTATTGGCCACCCGCTGTAAAGTCCCGCCCATCAGCCAATCAACAAAGAATCTGGGGCAAAAATACATTAATTGAAAGCCCAACTTCCAAAAATGCTCACAATAAGATGATTTTTCCCATGCAGAATCACTAATAATGTTCTCAGAGATGCATATGGTTAATTATAAGAGCCTATTTTCCAATTATCATCAATGTTTTCTCCATTAAAATCAATAGAACTGAAGCATGACATCATTGAGAATCTATAGGCTCTGCATCTGCACCAAACTCCTATAGACATATTCATGCAGACTGAGGCATATTGTGTTAACTGAGCAATGTGATGATGCTGTGATATTTCACACTTTCATTCGCTAAAATATGGAAACGCACGTAAGTAATATGATACATATAGATTATACTGAAATGGATGCACATAATCGTCATGTATTAAAATGCAAAGCCGTGCAGTCATACAGCAATCTCCACTGCCTAAATGTCCACATATGCTGAGAATGAGGGAAAACACACACAAAGCACATATAAATAGTCTCTGAAAGGCCTTTTCCACAATGCTGAATTGGCGTAACAGTAGCGCCAGGAATTCATTTTCCTGTTTCAACCTGAGCAAGTAATCAAACTCACTTGCACACACACTTGCACATACACCCACACACAGCTGTTTCTGAGGTGGTAATTACATGGGCACATCTGGAGTGGAACTTAGCAGTTGCAGAAAAATGCCTGCAGATATGTGCCAGGTCCAGGTAGAGCTCTTAATGTGTGTGTTCCTGAGTGTGTAGTTCAAGATGGTGTGATACTCTGGCGGGAGAGTCCTGGTCGTGTGCCCATCTGATATTAAATGTGGAAAATTAATTTCAGACAAATGCAAATCTACAACCGAAAAACGCAATGAGAAATAAACATACTCGCATTTGCACAAACACATAAACGTTCATAAATCCAAAGTCCATTCTTCTCCTGAAAACTGGAACGTGTGCTGGTTTTCCAATCCTTATAGGGAGAAAGAAAATAAACCGCATGGTATTCTGATATATACCATGATACCTAATGATTACCATATTCACATGCAGTACATTGTAGCATTGCAATTTACACAGTACTCCAAAGTACTTGAAAGAATATCTTAGTATTCTGTGGTACATGCCCCCAAAAAAGTGGAAATAGCATTGTATGTTTACAGAAAAAAAAAAAAAAAATATATATATATATTATTAATAAATTATTAAAAAAATAATATTATAATAATAATACATTACACTTTTTTTTTACTAAATAATAAATAAAATGTAAATTATAAGAGGCAAGATTAAATTTAATAAGTTCTTACTTTTAATAATAGCTAATAAATTAAATTAATCACATAAATCAATAATTACTGGGGGAAAAAAATTCCCCAAAATCTGTAACTACACTGTTTTTATTTCTGTGATAATTTTTAATCAAATTACAGTAACCACATAAATCAATAATAATAATAATTAAAAAAATATTATTAATTTATTAATTATGTTTTTGGTTTTTTTTGCAAAAAACTGTGCACATATACATGTAAAATATAAATGTAAAAAAAATTATGATATAAAAGTTTAAGTGACGTGACATACAGCCAAGTATGGTGACCCATACTCATATGAAGTATCCATATACATATAGAATTCGTGCACTGTATTTAACCCATCCAAAGTGCACACACACACACCGTGAACACACACCTGGAGCAGTGGGCAGCCATTTATGCTGCAGTGCCCGGGGAACAGTTGGGGGTTCAGTGCCTTGCTCAAGGGCACCTCAGTCTGATATTGACGGCCCGAGACTCGAACCCACAACCTTAGGGTTAGGAGTCAAACTCTCTAACCACTAGGCCACGACTCCCCCCCCCCCCAAATTTATGTTTATGGGTTGGTAGCGTGATTAAATGCATTAACTTTTTTTTATTTTTTCATAAATAAAGATTAAATGAACATGTCAAATTCCCTCAGGTCTTTCCTTGGTCTTGTTTGATGTGACTCTATCCCAGTATGTGTGTGTGGACGTTTAAGTTGGCACCGAGGGTTACCTGGCATTCAGCGCCAGCAGGCACATATGGGCCTATTTACACACGGAGGCTAACTCAACACCACTGCCTCGAAAGACGAGAAGAGAACACAAGGAAGAAAAACGACAAAAGGCATTTCCCCAAACCATTATCCACTTTGAGCAGAGGAGTGCGCTGAGACGAGCGCTATGCTAATCTCTCTACTACACACTCAGCAATACACACACAGATCCATCACACACGGAGAGCTGACATTCACACACACACACATCCCACACCGAATACAAGCAAACACCTACACTGTCTATTCTGCAGGATACACGCTAGCCCACGCAAACATCTGTCCTATATGGATGCACACACAAACGTATACCCACAGGCCCACACACGGCACAAAATTAGCATTTAGCTACACCTGCCAATGGCAGATGAATTGAGAAAATGTACCGTTAATAAACACTTTTCCTGGCCATGAATATGTATTCTGCTTTATTTCCTTAAAATATAAATATATATTGTTGTTTCTATGACAACAGAATTGTTTAGCTGTTTTCCAATGTACATTAGCAACAAACAGAGGGTCATTGTGTCTCTCAATGGATCCCAACTATATAAACACCCATCCTGATTATTAGGTCTAATAAAACATGTGTCTTACAACAACAAATGAAACTGCTTCCTAACTAAATATTGTTGCTAAAGCTAATGTTTCCAATGAGAAGTAATTTATATGTCCACACTATCCCCCACCCCTTGCGGGTGCGTTTATTATTAATTTGGCTAATTTGATGATTTATTTTCAGCCCAGTTTTTTACCATATTTAAAACGACTCTAGAGAATTTCACAGATTTTCCCTCCAAAAATGAGTGCGGAGGTAAAACCTCTTTCTGGGCCAAAACCCAAAGCTAATTGCTAATTTCTTCAAGGCCCAGTGACCAATCACAAACTTTATAATGTTAATGTGAGATGAAGAGGCACAATTATATATAATACAAGTTAAATGAAGTCGGTTAATGCACATTTGAAATGAATACTAAGGAAAAATAAGTATTATCAAGATTTCAACTCCAGATTGAGTGCACAACGGTAACAGGCTGGTGCAGTATGTGTATGTGTGTGAGTGTGTGTGTGTGTGTGGAGTTGTCAATAAAACCCCTGCACTGTGTCACCAGCATAACAAGACCAGAATGCCCTGGGGAAATGGCCGCACAGTGGGTTCATGGGTAATGCAGCCTCACTCTGTGGAGTCTGCTATCAGACTGGAACACATTGGCACTCAGAAAATAAGCATCTCTCACAGCATATAAAGTAAAAATACCTATGTATATATGTATATGTATATGTATGTGTAAAAGCGCGCACAAACACACAGGGTGAATTCAGGCAAATTGGGATCTCTACATTAGATTGAACTAGATAAAACAACAGAATGAACAACAGAACGAATGACTGATAGAATAATTGATAGAATGAACAATAAAATGAATGCTAGATAGAACAATAGAACGAATGACTGATATAATGATAGAACAATAGAAAAATAGAACATATGATAGAACAACAGAATGAACGGCAGATATAATGATAGACAGAATGGATGATAGATAGATATAGAGATAGACAGACAGACAGACAGACAGATAGATAGATATGATCTACAGACAGACAGACAGACAGATAGATATGATCTACAGACAGACAGACAGAACGATAGACAGAACGATAGATAGAACGATAGAACGACAGATAGATAGATAGATAGATAGATAGATAGATAGATAGATAGATAGATAGATAGATAGATAGATAGATAGATAGATAGATAGATAGATAGATAGATAGAGAACAGACAGAAAACACACTTCCCTACACATTGACTCCAGCACCGTCACTGGCCCGCTGACCCGCTCATGTAAACACCTTTCACTCTGCCAGCATGTCATCTGTCTGGACCCGCGAGGTCGTTCATTTAAGCGGAACGCTGTTATGAACACGTGACGAGCGCCTCTGCATTCACATTATTTGTCAGGAAATGACTCCGCTTTGAAAGGGAATTTCACTCCTCTAGCCTTTTATTCATTTGCTAAACAAACATACACTAGCGCTTGGCACTTCAACAAACAAAATTAAAAAACGGTCCTGCGGCTTGTTCTTTGCGACGCAGCCTTTGGCAGGAGTAATGACCTTCAAGCATTTCTTTGTGATCAACGTTTAGCTTGGTGTTCATTTGTATAAACGGTCGCCACCTCCAAAGCACTTTCATTCCTCGCCGTTTGAGGGCCTCTATTTACAGGCTGACTGCTGTTTTCTTTTGAAGTTCGATTCGAAATGTAAATTCAGAATGTAAATGGAGGTTCATTGACAGCCTGGAATAAAGTTTATCTGCGTCTGAATTTAATGAAACCCTGCAAATACAGCCAGCCAATTATGCAGCCCAATAATAGAATATTTTGATTCAAAATACTCAGAAACACTGAGTAAACTGTCCTACATACAGCACAAACATAATTAAGTCAGACTGGCATTCAACAAAACATTTAACTTTCAAACGGTGATGTATTTTTGAGCAGAACAGATTAGGGGTGAGACTTGGTTTCATTCATGGGCAGGGCTGTATAGCAGACATAGTAGACAAGACATAATAGAAAGAAAGATAGAACGATAGAACAATAGAATGATAGATAGAATGATAGATAGAACGATAGATAGAACGATAGAACGATAGAACGATAGAACGATAGATAGATAGATAGATAGATAGATAGATAGATAGATAGATAGATAGATAGATAGATGGATAGATAGAACGATAGATAAAACGACAGAACGACAGAACGACAGACAGACAGATAGATAGATAGATAGATAGATAGATAGATAGATAGATAGATAGATAGATAGATAGATAGATAGTACAGAATAAAACACATACACACTCACACACACACACACACACACACGCTGCTTTTCATTTAGTAGAACAAGTACATGTAAAATCTCTCTCTTTCTCTCTGTTCCAGACAAAGTCACACATGTGCAAAAGCTCTCAGATGAGTGGGAGTGAGAAATGACCAGCAGTTCTTATCACAGTCTCACACACACACACACACACACACACACTCTTTTGCAGTGGCCGTGTTGAATGGATTAGCTGTGTGCGCGCCAGTGAAAAGTGCTTCTGGCTGTTTGTTCCAATTTCCAGGCAATTCCTCATGTTTTCTAAAGATCTCAGGCACAACTGCCCAGCTTTAATCATTACTATTATCTTTCCCTCTCACACACAAACTTTCCTAGCTCTCTAAATTGACATTTACTAGAGACTGACATTTACTGACAAATACTGCTTTTTTTCTTTTTACAACCAATACATATTTTTGATATCAGATGTGTCAATTAACTGATATGCAGAACAGATTTTTTTTGTACTGTTTCGCTGTATTTTAAGTCTAATCATTAGATTAAAATAATTAAATTATTAAAATTTTAATAATGATAGAAACAACTACCAAAATATCAATGCTTGTTTTGAGATATAAGTGGTCACAATCTTATTTTCACTTCTGGGATACATGGCTTAAAGGGATAGTTCACCCAAAAATAAAAATTCTGTCATTTATTACTCACCCTCATGTCGTTCCAAACCATAAGACACAAATGAAGATATTTTTAATGAAATCCAAGAGCTGTCTGACCCTGCATAGACAGCAATGGAACTGACACATTCAAGGTCTATAAAGGCAGCAACGACATCGTTAAAATATTCCGTGATTTAACCGTAATGTTATGAAGCTACAAGAATACTTTTTGTGCACAAAGAAAACAAAAATAACGACTATATTCAATGATTTCTTCTCTTCCAGTTCAGTCTCTGCCACTATTCATGAGAGTATCATGATAGTCTTATGGATTTGAAATGACATGAAGTAATTAAATGACAAATTTTTCGGGTGAACTATCTGTTTAGGATTTGAAAGGGAACAGCTGTTCAAAAAAAGTTTGCAATTACAAAGTAATTATGCAAAAAAAAATTACAGTAAACAATGTTGAATGAGATCAACAAAATGGAGGTGCTTATTGATATTAAAAAAGGTAAATTTAGTAAAAAAAAAAAACTATATATATATATATATATATATATATATATATAGCTGATTATAATAGAGAAATTTACTAGAAACCACTAAATTTTAAGGCTTTTTAAACTTTCTCGAAACGCAAAGATTCTAAGGTTGTCTTGACATAATTTGATTTAAAACTTGTAAACTGAATTTCATCCTTTTTTTTCTACCTGACTTGAAATGCAATTTAAGTCATTCTCAATTCTATTCTAAATGACACAATGCCATCCATCCATCCGTCTATCTTTAAAACATGCATGTGATTTCAGTAGCATTTGTGTCACTAAACAGGTCAAAATCTGCTGAATGTCCAGGAATGTTTTAGCAATGTTTTACATTGTAAAAATTGTATCTTCCAAATGAACACGAATAGATGCATCAATGACGCACATGAGTTATCTGTCCTGGTCCGGCAGATCTCCACGACTACTACAGCTATGCAGAAATCAGCTCACAGGAAATCAATCACACTGACAAATGCATAAACATGCACGCACTGGCATTTAAAACAGCTGGTGGCTATAAAAAAAAATTCACAGCGTTGGGCAAAAACACAGATGACAAGCAGTACACTTTCACAGTTGAAGTTGAAAATACATTGATTCATGATGCAATGTCTGTGTGAATTTAAGTGTGTGTGTTTGTGTGAGAAACAGTGTACGTGTGTGTGATTTAGGTGGTGCCACTCGGCTGTCCGGACCCCCTGAGAAGTGACTGGGCCAGACGAGTACTTTATCCGGTTGCCATGACACCCAGCCAGTAACCTCTGGGTATTCACAGGGCCGGCATACCGTGGGCACTGCCAAGAGAGGGGCACCGCGGCCGTGCCAAACTCACAGAGAGAGCGCCTGACATCATTTCCCACTAAAGAGGCACATTCTCCCACTGCTGTTGGTGGCAGAGACAGACAGAGAGAGAGAGAGAGAGAGAGAGAGGGAGAGAGAAAGAGAGAGAGAGAGAGAGAGGGGTGAGGATGTTTTGGGACAAGCGGGCGGTTGGCTGTTTGCCCTAACTGATAGGCAGACATATTCTATCAGTGAATGAGGTTTAAGCACATTTTCCCAATGCCCTCGCTGCGTCATTACAGCTGACCCAACAAGTGTTTGTTTTTTGGCCTCAGGATCAGGAAATGACACGGGACAAACCGGGACTCTTTGTGTCCAATCACTGCCATTGTTACACTAATAGACTCCCTTTCAATTCACAAGTGAGAAGCTGAATGGAAACGGGTACACTGCGCAGGAAAAGTTGGATCGGAATCTGAATTGGACTGACAATTCAATATCTATCTATCTATCTATCTATCTATCTATCTATCTAGCTGTCTGTCTGTCTGTCAATCATTCTATCGGTCATTCTGTCTATCTACACTGAACAAAATTATAAACGCAACACTTTTGTTTTTGCCCCCATTTTTCATGAGCTGAATTCAAAGATCTAAGACTTTTTCTCTGTACACAAAAGGCCTATTTCTCTCAAATATTGTTCACAAATATGCCTAAATCTGTAAACCACTTCTCCTTTGCTGAGATAATCCATCCACCTCACAGGTGTGGCATATCAAGATGCTGATTAGACAGCATGATTATTGCACAGGTGTGCCTTAGGCTGGCCACAATTAAAGGTCACTCTAAAATGTGGTTTTATCACACAGCACAATGCCACAGATGTCGCAAGTTTTGAGGGAGCGTGCAATTGGCATGCTGACTGCAGGAATGTCCACCAGAGCTTGAATTGAATGTTCATTTCTTTACCATAAGCCGTTTCCAAAGGTGTTTCAGAGAATTTGGCAGTACATCCAACCAGCCTCACAACCGCAGACCACGTGTAATCACACCAACCCAGGACCTCCACATCCAGCATCTTCACCTCTAAGATCGTCTGAGACCAGCCACCCAAAGAATCTTTACATATCCAAAGAATTTCTGCACAAACTGTCAGAAACCGTCTCAGGGAAGCTCATCTGCAGGCTCGTCGTCCTCATCGGGGTCTCAACCTGACTGGAGTTCGTCATCGTAACCGGCTTGAGTGGGCAAATGCTCACATTCAATGGCATCTGGCACTTTGGAGAGGTGTTCTCTTCACGGATGAATCCCGGTTTTCACTGTACAGGGCAGATGTGTTGCACTGCAGGAGGCAAATGGTGGTCACACCAGATACTGACTGGTTTTCGGACCCCCCGGACCCCCCAATACAGTAAAACTGCACATTTTAGAGTGGCCTTTTACTGTGGCCAGCCTAAGCCACACTTGTGCAACAATCATGCTGTCTAATCAGCATCTAGATATGCCACACCTGTGAGGTGGATGGATCATCTCGGCAAAGGAGAAGTGATTACAGATTTAGACAGATTTGTGAACAATATTTGAGAGAAACAGGCCTTTTGTGTACAGAGAAAAAGTCTTAGATCTTTGAGTTCAGCTCATGAAAAATGGGGACAAAAACAAAAGTGTTGCGTTTATAATTTTGTTCAGTGTATTTATCCTGTAGCTACTTATATCTAAATATATCTTCATAACCATCCATATATTTATCTATAATGTAGCTTTCTATTTCTGAATCCATCTTAATCTATTTTAATCCAGATATATCTATCCATCAGTATATTCATCTAAATCTATTTATCCATCCATCCACCTATATCTAAATCTATCTTCATCTATCTATATCTATCCATCTATAGATTATCCAACTATCTATATAATCCATCCATCCATATTTATGCATTCTTCCATCAATCCATCCACATCTATCCACATCTATCCATCTATAATTATCGATCATCCATTCATACCCAATCCATCCATCCATCCATCTATATCTATCATCCATCCAAATCCAATCCATCCATTCCATCTATATCTATCCATCCACTGATCCATCCATCCACATTTATGCATCCATCCATCAATAACTGTCCATACAGCCATCTCTTTCATCCATCATCCATCCATCCATCCATCCATATCCATCATCCATCTATATCCATCATCCATCCATATCCAATCCATCTATCACTAACCATCTATCTATATCTATCATCCATCTATCCATCCATATCCCATCCATCTATATCCAACATTCATCCATTTACATTTATGCATCCATCCATTCATATCCATCATCAATCCATCTATAACGATCCATTCATCTATATCTGTCATTCATCTATCCATCCATCAATCTATATTCAACATCCATCCATCCATCCATCCATCCCCAGCTGACATTACTAAGCCTTCAGCTTCCCTGTTGTTGTAAGATCTCATTAAGGATCCTATGAGTTTCCTCAGTGAATGTTTACTGTTGATTTATTAAAGCTGGTTTCATTTTCTGGCTGACAAGTTGTGTTATTGTCTGCTGACAGTTGGCATTCATTATTTCTCCCTTTATCTCTGCTGTATTCTTTTACCTTTCATGTTTGGTCTAACGGTCACAAAAAGTGCTTTTGATAAACATAAAAATCCTTTCAACTTTAAGCACATAGAATTATTGGGATAATTATTTAGAAAAGACATCAACATTATTAAGATTCTTATTATTTGGTTTGTGTTTTATCTTAGAAGTCTTTGAGGGCATTAAATCTTTGTTTCTTTTTAACTGAATAATCAGGCCATAAGCTACACTTTTGTAGCATTATATTTTTATCTTGAAGGCCACTATAAGGCCACTAAATTTCTGACATAATTTTCTTTCCTAATTGAGTTTTTTCATGGTCAAAAAATATGAACAAAGAAAATTGCTTTCTGTGAAATGAGACCCAAATTGGTGGTGCTTATTGATATTATCAACATATTAAGTAGAAAACGTCAAAAACGTGTAAATATTGTAAAAAAAAAAAAAAAAAAAAAAAAATTTTGGTCAATCTCTACCATTAACCTCCCTCTCTCGAAGTAGAAGTTTATATACGCTGCTGTATCTTTAGGATTTCTAGATGTAAATTACCATTGTGTACCAGCATATTTCATACCGTAAGTCAACAAGCTGAGTCAAGCTAACTGACACTTGTCGTTTGCACTTACATATTGTTGCTCTTTTGTTAGTTTTAATTGTTTCTATTGTCCTCATTTGTAAGTCATTTGGAAAAAAGCATCTGCTAAATGACTAAATGTAAAGGTAAGCTGCTGAATACTGTTAACATGCAGAAGTATATATATGTCCCAGTTAAAAAGACCAGTTTGAGTCAATCTAAGGAGGTTTGTTGGCCAAGTAGCTGACAAATGCCCAAAATCCCTATAAAGCCATTAAGGTAGACCAACTTGAGCACTGGAAACCACCTATGACAGCAAACCACCTTAAGCTGGTCCATATAGAAGATACTGTAGTTTATAGAGTATACTGAAATAAATAATAAATAATACCACTTCAAGATTCAATGGTTTCAAACAGACTGTTGGAGAGTGTAGGCAGAGCTTTATAAAGATCATTTATATAAACGGATCATCAGGCATGACGAAGTCCACACACTGACACTTGATAAGGTCAATACTCTAAACTCTGTTCTGCAATCACTTCTACTTTACCATATTTGGTTGAGAGCTCTTTAACATGAATGCCCTGGATTGAGGGTCTGATCCCAACTTGAGTTAACGACATTTAGAGAAGACATGCTAATTAGGCTGTGAATATGCTAATGAGGTCAGATGAAACTGCATAAGACAGTTCAACAACCTAATGAACGCAGAAAGGAACAGACAGCAAACACGGCAAACATCAAAGCTTAAGGACATTGTATGCTTATTCGTTGACTGAAAAACATCCACAAATGAAGAAAATGGTTCATTTAGGCCATGCGAAATTAAATTGTCCAGCATCCAGGAATTATCTATTTTATAAAACGTGCATAAATAACACTTCTAAGAAACGAAAACGACAGACAGATGGCATGTAATCTTGACGTTGCAGTATAAACGTACCAATCAACAAGGACAAGTCAACACTCAATTATCCGATTATCTAAATATGCGTTTCCTGCATTTGGCCGCACAAACTCAATTACAGCCTTTTGTCTGCCTCCAGAAACCTCTCGCTAGATAAAATTATAGGCTACATGTCCCATGATGCCACTGAGATTCCACAGGAGACCATTAAAAGTGTTTTGCACAGAGCAGAATAACTGAGAGGCAGAGAGAGAGAGACTAAAACAACTTGAATAAAAAGCAAGAGACTGAATAATCAACTGCCACCTGAAACCACTCAGTCAACCCAAATGATTCAATTACCCTTCACTGCCCACCGACAAACAGACAGAGAGAGAACGCTGTTGTACAGATCGAAAGATGAATGATGTTTTGATGCCAGAATCTGGTGACAATGATTGACGTGCACACATTAAACAGGCCTGTTTTCTCTCCATCACCGTTTCATTCAGCTCTCTCTCTGGGTGTGTCTCAATCCGCCCCCTAATTCAGAAGTAAGTGCACTGGAAGGCTAGGGAGTTAAATGAGATAAATCCATTCACTTACTGAGCTTATGTTATATCATCAGAGGTGTATAAAGTACTGAGAAATGACACTCAATTCAGATATGGGTAAAGATTTGTCAAAATTTTACTCAAAAACCCAACAACTACATCCACATTTGATTTGCATGCGGAAATAAATGGCTAAAAAAGTATTTTTTACAAACTTCACACAGATTTTCACAAAACACTGTTTTAGTGCTTGATGGACAGCTTTAGAAATATTATATCTCATGGACTTTGTCAGAGGTGAATCCAGAAACAAACTAGCCATGTTCAGCCATTCAACCAAACAATGTGAGTGTCAAAAGTACCAACATACGGAGCCCCGCACATGACATGCAAGAAAAAATAAATAAATTGTGCACAAGATTTACTAATTCGTTCCCCTTAATGTACTAAAACGTGTACACGATTACTATTGCGTTCCCTCGATTTGCTAATTTGTTTCTTCGATTTGCTAAATCGTGCGCATGATTTACTATTTCGCTCTCTCGATTTATAAATCGTGTGCACGATTTAGCAAAACGAGGGAACAAATTAGTAAATCGTGCGCACATTTTATAAATTGAGTGAACAAAATAGTAAATCTAGGGAATGCAATAGTAATCATGTGCACGTTTTAGTACACTGAGGGAACGAATTAGTAAATTGTGCGCACGATTTAGCCTACTATTTTTTTTTTTTAATTGACCAAGGATGCCATAGTTTTATAGTCACTGTACAAAACAACTAAATTTTTTGCAATAGAAACTTGGATTTAGCCAGCAATAAAGATAAATCTAACACATATTGTAATAGGTTCTTACATTAATTGAATTCATGTAACTTAGTTTAACTTGAGAGATTTTCATGCTATCGTACATTGGAATGAAAAACTCTTTTTCAATAACTTTAAAGAAAGAAAGGGTGAGAATGTACAACAACGTATGAAAGCTGGATGATAAAATGACATTGCAGCTGTGCCATAATTCACACTCTATGGGGAAACGCTACAGGGTTTGCTAATAAGTTTGACCTTTAAGCGTTTCAGCTTATCAGGAGACTGTAGGCAAAGAAACCTGAGCAAACGTCACATTAGAATTCTAGTGCTGCATTGATGGCAGCAGTCGAACAGAGAAGCATGTACACGACACAGTTTAATGGGGTTAAAGTTGCTGTAAGGACACAAATATAACACTAATACAGATTTCCCCTTGTGGTAAACACTTACAGTATGTACGCAAAAATGCATAAGGCATGCTGAAATAACACTTTTTTTTTTTTTTTTTTTTTCTGTCTAAGCAGCAAAGATGCTTGAAATCTGTGGGATTGTACAATGATGGCCACTTTATATCTTTTCACGGTTCAGGGGCAAGTGACTTTGAGGCCTTCTGGAGAAGGTTTTACACTGGGAAGCTGTTAAATCAACTCCCTCCCACTAGAAATGGAGGAGGAGAAGAACGGAGGGAAAATCTTTAAGCCGTTTTTACGTTTCTGTGAAGCGGCGTCAAGGGCCCCGCTGATCTACGGGGATCATTTTAACGTAATTCACGTTGTCAGCGGCCTGTTGTAAACCTGGCCGTTTAATTGTACAGCCCTTTTGTTCCGTCGTATCGTGTGTAGCCATGCATGTGATTGCTTTATCAGGGGTTTTATGAAAAAAAGATGTTATTAAATTTCCGCACCCAAGTGAACGGTCATGACGAGTTACCAGTTCAACCATAAATGTAGAGTACAGTCGAGTCTCAGCTTTAAAATACGACATTAATACTCGTACATTCTGGGGACATCCGCAGAAATATTAGAGCCCTTCTACAGCTGAAAAAGAGATGTACTGGCCATTTGCCATGCTAAAGGGCATCACGTGTGATTCCCAAGAGTAGAGCCAGAAAGAGACAATAGAAACCCAAGAAGCTCTAAGAAAAATGTCACTTGAAGAGACCACAGAACTGTAATTGGCCCCTTCTGGCACAAAGAAATGGTAGAAACTGAAATAGCAGCCAGAAAATGTACCAAAACAACAGGTTTCAGGGGCAAATAATAAATAAAAATTTGATTTCCACAAGTAGGATGTGTTCTGGAATTAAATTATTCCTATACAGCAACACTCCTATCAAACAAAGTGGTTTTAGAGTTTAGTTTAGCAAACTCTGTCTCATATAAAGTGTCATATATCAACATACAGTTTCTCTATGTCATATAAAACCTACCCATGAAGTAAAACCTTTCTCTCATACTGTAAATGATCACAATAGGAAATACATAAACTACCATTCAAAAACTTGGGTTTGGTTATTAAAAAAAAGAGTCTCTTATACTCAGAAAGGCTGAATTTATTTGATCAAAAAATACAGTAAAAACTGTAATATTGTGATATAATATTACAATTTTTGATAGTTTTCTATTTTATTATACTGAGATGGTAAACCTAAATTTTCAGTATCATTAAAACAGTCTTAAACAGGGTTATTACAATAAACTAAAATGGGGAAAAATTCTATCTTGAAATAAAATAAAATAAACATTAAATAAAATAGAATTAAATACAAAAGTCACTTCAGCTTAAAATAAAAATTAATAAAAACTATGCATATCTTTTTAAAAATATTGAAAATTACACAAAATTAAAAAAACCTTAACTATAATTAAAATGAAAATGGAAAAATACAAATATTAATAAAACCATAATAGCAACTCAATTATACTAAAATAACACTGGTCATTCTAATATGCTAATTTGCTGCTCCATAAACATTCCTTACTATTATCAATGCTGCCACTTATTAGTTTTGTACAAACCTAATTTTAGAATTCTTTGATTAATAAAAAGTTAGAAGAGCAGCATTTGTTTTAGAAAGAAATCTTTTGCGATGTTAATATAATTGCCCTTCCTGTCACGTTTAATGAATTTAATGCACCCTTGCGGAAAAAAAGAATAGCTTCTTCCTTTGATTAAAGTCAGTACAAACAATCCAGCATAACTGCAGAGTTTTTGGGTATTTGGGGGTTGTGTAGCACAGCAAAGGGAAAAGTTACAGTGTGAACAGTGATAAGCTACTACTAAATATTGTAGAAACTTCATTTTCTGTAAAGTTGCTTTGCAACGATCTGTATCATCTGTACCAATGTGAACGCACTGGGATGCTATCTGGTAATAAGCGCTCAGTTTGCCCATGCCTTCACCTGTCCGCAGGCTGCTACTCTGCTCTGTCAGGATTGCTTTTCCCAACTCTGAGACCATCCATTATCACCACATTCACCAGAGGAGACGCACACCTTGCTCTCGCGGGCTCCTTGTCGAAGCTGCAATTTGCTTGTCATATCTTGCGCCTCGACTCCCGTGTCGATACACAGGTGCCGTCGTGACCGACATCTCCCGCGGACCCAACCGAGAGCTGCTCATCTCACGCTCACCCCCGCATGTCAGCAGCCAAAATACAACTCCCTGCCTCTGTCTGCCTCCCTCCCGGAGATTAGAGTGACTCACGGCGCAGTAACCCGGCCTGCATCAGCAGCAGCGGGGCCTACGAGAGTTATTAAAAGGAAGCTGCTTGCACTGCTTTCCAACATCAGCTCTCTCTCTCTCTGTGCTGCACAAACGTATATTTGTTCCTTCTTTTTTTAAGTTCCTAAATTCTCTCTCTCTCTCTTTGGCAGGCGGCGATGTATTTTCCAGACTCAGCCATAAATATAGGGCATGCGCTGCAAGCAGTCTCTGAGGACCACATCAGCAGTGATGGACGGGCTACAGCGTGTGTGTGTGTGTGTCGCTGTGCAACCCAACACTGCTGGACAACTACAATTTATGTACTCCAGAACCAGCTCCTGCTTATATATTTATACACTTAATGGCCTTTCAAGTCTAATTTGGGTAAATAGAGTAATTTGCACGTTGTAACATGGCGAGAGGCGTTATTTGTTAAATGGAAAAACCATTACGCCGGCATTAGTTTTCAACACGCGGCTATGGCGAATTTCAGATCGCTAACTTACGGCGCTCTTAATGTAATGCCGGTCCCTGGGAGTTATTATAAGAAATGCGCTGTCTTGTTTTACTCCGTTCTGGTTCTAATTTCATATCAGTTACACTTGGGGTAGAACTCAATTCACATAAAAATCACATTCGTTTCTGTTTGGTGCTTATGATGAAACTGATGAACCGAATAAAAACTAATACACAATTTGCCTCTTTGTGGACGCATTTTACACATGACTGATTTACTCTCTGTAGGTCATTTTTTGCAGCTTTTGCATTCACTGTAAAACATTTGGTCAAATAACTCAAGAAAATGATAACATCTAGCTTTACTAAATGGTCTTATTTAAGTGAAATATAGGCCTACTAGCTAATGTGACTGAGTCATCTTGATTACATTTGGTTCAAGTAGATAACATTTCTAAGATGGATAGGCCTACACCAAGAGCAAAGTTGAAATGTCATTGAATTGCTCAACTGCCTGTTTGGGCAACACATCTGAAATGATTGTTATACTGTACATATTTGAATTTTTTTTATTATTTTTTGCACTAATAGGGGTATTTCTAGTCAATTAAGTGATGTTAAAAATATCAGCTGTTGCCACAGTTACACATGCAGAATTAACCTCTGAGCAATCTCAAATTGCAGTATAGCTATGGAGCTATAAGTATTTAAAGGGGTCATATGATGCTGCTAAAAAGAACATTATTTTGTGTATTTGGTGTAATGAAATGTGTTTATGCGGTTTAAAGTAAAAAAAAAAAAAAAAAAAACATTATTTTCCACATACTGTACATTATTATTTCTCCTCTATGCCCCGCCTTCTGAAACGCCTCGATTTTCACAAGGCTTAGCTCTCTGAAAAGCAAGGTATGCTGTGATTGGCCAGCTATCTTGTGCGTTGTGATTGGCCAAATACCTTAAGCGTGTGACAGAAATGTTACGCCTCTTAACATATTTTGATGCCTTGTCTGGACGGAGTGATGAGACATAAACATAAAACCCATTACAAACGTGATATAAACATGAATCGCATCACATGACCCCTTTAAAAAATTAATGATTTATTTATTAGCCTGAGTAACCATGTTTGAATTGTTATGTCTTGTGATTCAAATATTTTACAAATTAAGCATTTTATTTGATGATTTTATTTATTATTTTATTTTACTGATTGATTTGTCTCAAAACTTGATGGACGCAAGCTAACAAATTCAAAAGCAACAAAAATGGTTCATATTGTAATCATGTGGAAAGGGCTATTTTTGGCCACAATGTGACTTAAATATTTAACAAATCAAAATTAAATAATCTCATATGACAATTTTCTATTTTTAAACTTGATGGAGACAAACCAAAAGATTCAACAAAAAACATTAACATTATGTGGTAATGGCTATTTTTTTTTATTATTTTTTTTGACAATATTTTACAAATAAAAAATACTGCATCTCATTTTAAGATTTTCTTTTTGTGAAACTTGATGGACGCAAACAATAAAATAAAATAAAATAAAATAAATCAGTCAATTCAACAAAAAGCTCATATATTAAAAATCATGTGATAATGGAACATATTTTACAAATCAAAATTCATCTTATTGGACAATTGTCTCTCTTGCCAACTTAATGAATACAAGCCAAAAGATTCAGCAAACAGAGTTTACATATTAAATATCCATTTGATAATCTTTTTTTTTTTTTTTTTTTTTTTTTTTTTTTAAATCCTGTGATTTAAATATTTTACGAATCAACATTTTTTGACAATTTTCACTTTATGGATGCAAACCTAAATAAAAAAAAAATAATAATAATTCCCTCTATTAAATAACCATGTTAATGGCTACTTTTTGCGAAAACTGAAATTTAATTATTTTTCTAATCAAAATTACTTCTTATTTCATATTCATTTTTTTTTTTTTTTTTTTTGATGATTTTCTCTTTTGGCAACTTAATGGATGCAAATCAAAAGATTCAACAAAAAGTTTTCATATTATATATCTATGGGATAATGGCTATTTTTTAATTAAAAAATTAATCTCATTTGAAGATTTTCTCAGTTGGAAACTTGATGGACACAAACCAAAAGAATGGAAACGAAGTCAAAGCGCTTTTTTTTTCTTTTTTCTTTCATTTTTACATGTACAGTAATTAACACAAAGCCATCTTGCCCACTGACGACTACGCAAATATTTCTACAACGCTGCAGCGAAACTGCTCTAGGTTGACATTTCTTCCATCGCTGTGTATATACTGTGATAGCACCCAGTCCAGTTTGTTAAGCTTTATAGTTCATCAGGATGGTGTTGCCTGCAGGTGTGTACTACAGCTCCTGTTGTAATTACCTCTGGCTGTAATCCATTAAAGCACAGCTGATTATCAGAGGAAAGTGTTTGGAGCTCCAACTTAAAACCTGCCCATCTGAGTGGCCATCATGCTGTCTTTGTGTAGCAGCCATGTTTCAAAACACTGGCTTCAGGCAACAAGTGCTGCTATTTCACTTTCCCTCTCTCTCTCTTTTCATCAGCCCCCCAGGCGGACCATCAAACCATCTGCTTCCCATCTCACGAACACGGCCGTGACTCCATCACAGCTTCCCATCATCCACAGGGCTCCACGAATCCTCGTGCGATCGTTTGCACCCCATCATGCCCCTGTGCGAGGTGATGCTTGAAGACGACAGGCGGGGAACAAATCAAAGCTGTTCTCGATAAAATTATCACCCTCTAAATTTATCCCAAAGCCAAATATTTAACTTGAAACACAAATAGTCCCACACTTGTTCACCCCGCAGAGAACTGAATACAGAATTATGAAAATTTGTTGTTTTAAATTAATGCAAGGCTCAACAATTACAGATGGTCTGATGGCCTGTAGCCAGTGTGAGTGTGTTCATTCCAGTTAATAACAGTGTTACCCTATTATATTTCAAACAATAATAATATAAAAATTACAATAATATTTTTGAAAAATATAAACAAAATATATATATATATATATATATATATATATATATATATATATATATATATATTATATATATATATATATATCTAAATTGAATAATAATGATAATGATGATAATAATAATAATAATAATAATAATAATAATAACACATATGGTAAAAATAATAAAAAAGTAAAAATGAATTTATTTAATATTTATATAAATTCTAAATAAAATATTTTGACTGACATGGAAACTTAAAGATCTAAAGATATGTGTATATATACTATATATATATAATATATATATATATATATATATATATATATATATATATAAAACAAATGATATATATATATATATATATATATAAAACAAATGATCAGTTTCCATCATTTATTTATTTTGTATTATAATTAATTTTATTTATTCATTTGTTTGGGTGCATTAATGCAGAACATTACATCAATCTGACAATGAAACTTCAATGCAACAAGTAGAGAATTACATTTTTGTGTTTTCCCCAAAAAACAAAATTTCCTGCCTCTGCTCCATTTAACAGATCTGCACCTCATTTTGAATAGCATTTTCACTCCTACCAGGCCCACAAGAGAACAGCATATTGTTTGTGTTGTTTCTGTTCACATCGAATCAACACTACAGTTCCTAGAGTCTATTTCAGATCAGTCAAGCATCTCTCCAGCAGCACACTCCTTTCTAGCAAGTCTGCGCTTCTGAGAACTGATGTTCTGACGTCCTAATCGTTTTCTGATGGTCTGTTTGGTCTGTGTGAGAGTTCTTGAAATCCGCTGTCTAAAAGACTCGCCGTTACACTGAAGGACAAAAAGACTGACAGCACGTCAGTTGAAGTAAATCAGACCTGCTTCAACCTCTCCTGAGATTGCCGTGGAAAAAAAAAATCCAACATGCACGCTCTCAAAAGACCTGCTGACATCATCAAGTACTCAGGTCTGGGATTTCATTTCTTTTTTCTATTTTCCTGGTTTCTTTTTGTCCCTTGTCCACAAACACTCAAATACATCCTGTTCTGGTAATCAGACTCCTTTGAATGGGGCTGAACTCTTCTGGCCTTTCTAAAAGGCTTTACACACATGTAGACACAAGAAGATGTACACACTTACATAGACACAGTTAAAGGGATTATACACTCAAAAACTTGCTTGTAGGTTTTTTTTTTTGTTTTGTTTTGTTTTTTTTAACTTGAAACATACCAAAATTTAAGTTGGTATTGATACAAATTAAAAATGTGTTATTGACCCCAATTATCCAACTGTACACGCAACATTTATTCTTGCATATATATTGTGAAAGATTTTTCAACTTAAATTTCAGTCTGTTCCTTAAAACAAAACTATTGTGTAGTTTTAGAAGATTGGAAAATGATATACATAAAACATTATCAAATATAATACTTACAGCCAGGGTTGCCAGATCCACAGTTTTCCCTTCACTAACCATTATTTGTAATATGCCTTAAATACTGCATTTCATTGGCTCTGTACTTGTACTCTGCACAGTGACAATAAAGTTGAATCTAAAAATCCAGTTATCACAACAAGCTTTGTGCTTTGTTAGTTCTGATAAGGAACGAAGTCTCTGCCGTTTGAGAGATTTTTTTTTCCCAAAAAGAAAAACTAACTATTGGTTTTGGCATCGGTATCGGCATATATCATTCTGAATAATCGTATCGGCTAAGAAATTTCATATCAGTGCATCTCTAATACACACACACACACACACACACATACACACACACACAAACACACACATATGTTATATATATATATATATATATATATATATATATATATATATATATATATATATATATATATATATATATATAATATAGATATATAATATAGATATATTAAGGCTGCAAAATTATTATTCGTGAATAATCGCATCCCAAATAAAAGTTTGTTTACATATTATATTTGTGTGTACTGTGCATATTTATTATGTATATATACATACACACATACATGCATCTATTAAGGAAAAATAAATATTATGTATAAATATAAATACATATATTATAAATATAAATATTTTTCAAATATATACATAAATACTGTATACACAGTACAGTACACACATGTAGTATTTAAACAAACTTTTATTTTGAATACGATTAATCACGATAAATCGTTTTGCCACCCTAATACACACACACTTGCATTTGTGGTTTACGGGGACTTTCCATAGGTGTAATAGTTTTTATACTGTACAAACTGTATTTTCTATCGCCCTACACCAACCCTACACCTAAACCTACCCCTTACAGAAAACTACTTGCAATTTTCCTAAACCTAACCCTTACCGTTTTGTATGTTTTTTAAGCCTTTGTTTTACAAGGACACAGGAAGTGAAACCATGTTTACGTTGTAGTACCCATGTCATTATACACATTTGTGTCCTCATAACCCATATATACAAGTACACACACACACACTCATAAATATACAGAATTTTGATTGCTTTTGCTGTCATGTAGCACTAATTTAGAACTACGGAAGGTGACAGATTAATATTTCTGTTAATTTCTTTGGATGTACAGTGCCTACAACAGAACACAATGCATCCTCTCAGAACAATGGATCTTGCCAGTTCCTGTCACAATAATGAATCAGGTGTGCTCTTAACAACCTCTTTCTCTTCCAGTCGCTCCTGGAGCGAGTGCCTGTGTTCGGTGGGAGTTTGTTGTCGGTATGTGAGCGTTTAGTCCCCCTGTCGTGCTGTGGGAATATACGGTCAGGGTAATTACCTCTATCAGAGCTGGTGCTACTGTCCTCACTGCTCGAACCCTCTGGGACTGATTATGGCCCCGCTTTGAGCTCCACTACTGCTGCATGAACGACCCCTAAGCTGTCCTTCAATAAGTGATTCATCAAAGAGAGACAAGCCCACACGGAAAGACGGATCGAGAGAGAGACCTGCGATCTGCTAGAGATCAGAGGAGACACAGACTGAAACACACTCTTGAGACAGGCACTATAATGTAACTTAAAGCACTTTCCTTAAAATGCTGTTTTTTGGCTTAACTATTGAATTGCGGAAAGTGGTGCACATGTTGAAAATTAGTTTTTTTAACATCAAATTACTACATGGACTTAACACAAACACCCTATGTTATAGACAAGCCTAATTAAATTAAACAAATCATAATAACATTAAAAATGTGAAACCTGACAAACTTTTAACATTTAATTACCCTTTTTACATCAATTTGCACATGTTGGAAACAAAAAATTTTTTATTATCGTTTCGTATTTATTTAACATGCACATGTTGGAAAGTTTTTTTGTTTTTTTTGTTTTCTCACATCAAATTACCACTTAAACTTAACTCAAATATCCTGTGTAGCGGACAAGCCTAAATTAATTAAATAAATCACCATAATATTCAATGCATCAAACTTGACAAACTTAAAACTTTTGATAACTTTCATTTTATGTAACATTTGAGATTACTATGAGATCTGACATTAACATGAGATACTGGGAACAGAAAATCCACCGTCCAGTTTCAATTAATGCAGGAAAAATTATTCATATAGTTCCAAAACAAATGGATTTACATCACTTACATAAATAATAACTGTATTAAATACAATTAAATTAAGTTGTAACAAAATGTTCAATACTTGTGTGCTTTATTAGCTCATTGTAATCAAGTTAATTAAAAAAAAAAAAAAATTGAGAGCACTTTTGTCCCACAAAGTGAGCTACATCTAACAAAATTTGGGAATTTCCTCAGTAAGTGATTAATGCTAACTAGGTAAAATAATTGCAAATGTAACTTTTTCAGCTAGGCCTATAGTTTCAGTGTGGGATATATTTAGTCCATTGCATTTTCAATTGCAATGGCTCTATATAAAAACAATAGAAGTTGACAGCTAAGTAAATGTGTGTCTGTGCGCGTGTGCTTCTATCAGTGTGTCTTTGTGTGTTGTGTATGTGTTTGTAAGTGTAAATTTATGTCAGGTAAAAGTGCACTGACCGCACACTGCCAAAAACACTGAGCAAAAGTGCCATGAATGTCTGACTCATACAGGCGTGTGTGTGTGTGTGTGTGTGTGTGTGTGTGTGTGTGTGTGTCAGTGTGCCTGGGCTTCCCTCACCTTCAAAACTAATCAAATCTGAACACTTTATACACATACACTCAGAAAGACTCAGTCACTAACATATATGCTGCAATGAAACGTCTTCCAGTCTGTCTTCAAGCCCCATTTCCATCATTAAATCTCGCTTTTCCAAACTTTATCTCCTTCGACGTGTGTGGTTTGTGTTTCTAGCGGTAATATTCAGCTCCAAACCCAATTACAGCTCGTAAAAACTCACTAAACCAGATCACACACACAACTTTACTTGAACATACAGCTTCCAAAGCAAATTCTATGACTACAGGCAATCCCAAACCTAACCTCTAAAAGAAAACAGTTTGTATTTACTGTATTTATGAATCATTTTACCTTTGAGGTTTTACCTTTGAGGTTTTACTTTTAAGTTTTAGGTTTTTTCTTTTGAGGTTTTTGTAACTTATGTGGAGCTAACTGAAAATAAGGTAAAGATAGTTGATCTGATCTCAGAATCGCAAACACCTCCACAATTGCACTGAATTCACTCCCTCCATACGTGAAGAACATACAAGTGTTCACAAAGACAAACACACACACACACACACACACACACACACAGAAAAAGCTCTAGGCAGCTGTGCAGTCTGAACACGCTCCACTTCCATTACGAGCAGAACAGTCATAGTTTACCAATCCCCTTGGCTATAACAAACACATAAACGCACAGCACAATAGAGTATGAGCTTACACACATGCACAAAACACAAACATATGATAATCAACTGAGTGCAGAGCAACATAAACCACTAAGTAAGTGCAAACACACAGAATACACAGTGAATGAATGCATATGGATAGACACACATGATTTTATGCACTAAACAAATACCACCCATGACTATTGCTGAATTTCCCTAAATTTATGGATGGGCTCCTTTACTCCAGGGACATATGTGCAATCGAGTGCCCAAACTTAAAAATCCTGTGCCCCCCAAAAAGACAGAAAAATAAACTGGCCAAACCGCCATCCCCATCAAGAGCTATTTATCAAAAGAAGAAAGACTTCCACTTACAATATGGATTCTGAAATGAAATCAACAAGTGTAAACACAAGAAAGGACAATAATCATTTCTACACAGATAGTTTTAACATTCCGACTCTAAATCGGAGGCAAGCGGCACATCAAAACAACGAAACTCAGTCTCTTCCATTATAATCAACTTTTATAGATTTGTGCATTTGACAAGCACTTTTCTGCCAAGTAATTGCATTGCTTTCAAAGTTTACATCTTATAGGTTCATGCATTCACTGGGAATGCAAAGCCTACTAGATGTACTACTAGCTGTGCTGAAAGCAGGTGGCTCCGATTTAGGCTAAATGCATTGCATTTGTTGTATGCATCTTATCAGTTCGATCATTTGATTATTGCATTTATTATTTAGTTAACTTTTTTAAAGGGGTCATATGATGCGATTTCAAGTTTCCTATTGTCTTTGGAGTGTTACAAGCTGTTCGTGCGTAAGTTGCAAAGACTAAAGTCTCAACCCCAAAGAGATATTCTTTATTAAACTTAGGACTCAGCCACTCCTTTCTAAAACGCCTCATTTAAACACACCCCCACATATCTACATCACTGTGGAAGATTTACATTATAGTGATCTACGGCTCTGTAAATGCCGCTCCATCTGAAAGCAGGTGATGGAGATTTACTACTAATCACAGATACGGCTTTACTGACGAGATGCGCATGACAATCACATGTGATTAATTGCACAGTCCAGAAAACTCAACATGACAACCTCTGTTGTCCACCACTATCAGTGCCACTAGTACTACCACATTTTACTAAATAATACTAGAATGATTAACTATCATATACATAACTATGTTGATCATTCAGTAAAATGGTATCACCACAGTAAGGGAAAAAGCAACAAAATGCCCTAATCAAAGACCTGATCAATTATAAATCACACACTCACATTCAAATGAACACTGACCAACAGAGCAACAATAAAATACTATTGCAAATGCACAAACACACAGGCAGGTGTTTGTCTTAGAAAGGTTGCACAACGATCAATGCGCTTTTGATTTGTGCTCATCCATATGTGGACGACAGTGACGTAAGCGGCAACTTTAGCGAGTTCACGGGTAAATTACCTCTGTGAACGACATCTTGTCAAACCAAGCTCTAACAAGCTATCGACCCACCACTGCCGCATCCTAAACGAGCTGCTCCCCTGCTTCCGGTAACATCAAGCCACTGAAAAACAGAATTTATCTTAACTGATGTAATGAATCAGAGCCCAAGAAAAACACATCAGGAACAAACAAAGGAGGAGGATGGGAGATATCAACGAGCGGAGAGATGAATGTGTGTGAGCGGACGTGGGTGGGTGGTCCATTTCAAGTTTCTAATCACTTCGAAATTAGTTTTTCTGCACAGTAAGCATGTTAACGCACTTTGTAGCATCAGGTTTTTAGTCCGTGAACAGACACATAATTGCTACTTTACATAATTATTTACATAAAATGACGTTAAAAACAGAAGCATTTTATGGATTTCTGATCACATGACTTTGTGATGACAAAATAAAGTTTAATTTATACTAGCAATTCCAATTTGTTTCGCAAATATGAGGAAACTTTATCCACACTAGGGACAAGATGAGTGAATATGATGAGTGAATTCAGACAGCTGTCTAACTACTACTGCACCAGGTGTATGTATAGCCTATGATACAAACAGTGTTCTGAATCACAAAAAAATGACTTAAATTCAACACAAATGTTAACTGGATTTCAAACAACATACACAAGCAGTTTAGATCAGGTTTAGTAACATGCCTTGTTTTACTGTTCAGAATACGAATTTGTGTAAAATTTGTAAAGGTACAAGTCAAAATCTGCTGAAGGGTAATTATTTTAAAAGGTGATTTTTCACTATTATTTACAAAGGAATCTGCATTTTCATGGGTTTAAATAAAATATTTGTGTTGTAAGAGACAGTAAAAACAACTTTGCTCACCAAAACCAATCCATTCCTGAAAAGAAAAAAAAAAAACTACGTAAACTTAACTTTCAAAGTCAATGAATTTGTGACTGAATATGCTGTCCGTCAAGAACGATATATTTAATACAAAATGCACATCAGTATAAATGTGTTCTTCAGTGGAATTTGTTCTTTTCCAATACAAGATGATACATTTTTACATGATTTGCTACAGTTAATTAGCCCTTACCAAATTTTAAGCCATGATTATAAAAGACGCACCAAAAAAATCTTTCAAAAAAGGCTTTAAAAAAAAAAGATTCTAAGTTTCCACAGAACACATGGTTATCACATTCGGGAAGCTTTAAGTATTTAACATTACACGTTTTCAGATAAACGCTGACCCAGCCTGGGATAAAGTTTCATATGTTACGTTGTAATCATACACCTATCCGATGACCTTTGACATCTCTCTAAAACCTTTCCACTCCTTCAACAACAATGAAGGTCATTGCTTTTACTAGTCAACATGAAACAAAGTTCACAAAACCCATTTCACTTTCACCAGGTCACACATTTCCTATCGAAACAAGATTATTAAAAAGAAAACAAATGTAGTCAGAGACTTTATTTAATCTAATTGGATAGTGAATGACATTAAATGGCAAGTGCTTGGAGGAGAGGGTTTAAATATAAGAGGGTTTGATGACATCAGCTGAACAGGAAAGTCATTTGAGGCAGTATTGTATAAAGATTACAATTTTTTTTTTCAAGTGTATCAAGTGTGTTGATTAAAACAGATAATATATAAAGAAAACAAATAGTCCTTGGGTAAATTTTAATGTTGACTTTAATCACGTTTCTCCTGCTAAAGCAAAATCAATCGTCAAAATCATTATTTTGTGATTTTGAACAATCAGCAAATTACACTGACACTGGACAGAATGTGTTTCTTTAAAAGACAAGCCAATAAGTTTCCTATGCGAGTTGCTTCTTTAAAAGAATGCTGTGTTAAGCTGCTATTAAAGTGAGCTGTGATTGGCTGGTTTAATGATCAAGTGGTTTTTGATTGTCAGGAAGAGAAGAGTTTTTCTCAAACTGTTAACACAGAGGATGTTTTAGTGTGTGTGTATGGCACTGATGGTGGCATCCTGGATCAATACACATCAGGCTCACCGGCGAGACAGACAAGGGCGTCACCGAATCGACAAGCATGTGCTCAGAGCGCATCATTCACCAGCCTCCGCACACACTCATCCACAAATGAAGTTATTATGGATTAGTCGTGCAATAATGTACTATTCAATTAATGGGGTCAACTTATATAGGTATATAGTTATGTAGGTTATTCCTAAACTTAAGTAGGAAAAAAGTTTCACTCAAAAATTGCCAAATTTCACAAATAATTGCCAAGAAACTGCAATTGAATTAAACATGAAATTTTTAACTAAATAGTATTTCCTCATAAATCGTGCTTCACAAATCTTGGAAAAGCAATTATATCATGTTCATCTCATGGTGTGTGTAGTTCAGAGATGTATTCTTAGCCTTAAAATCACATGCTCAGATTTCAACCACCAGTCGACCATACTGGACCAAACCCTGCATTTCGCTCGCTTTCTCTTTCTCTCTTCTGGTCTGCCGAGCAGGATCAAACCCAATGTACTCATTTTGACTCACTCTAAAAGACTCTCACTTTCTTTCCCAAGAAGGCAAACAGCACACACACACTGCAAAGCCGCTGAACACAGTCGATGCCGCAACGGCATCAGTGCTCATTAAAGAGACACTCCCTTGAGCAGTTGTTCTTGACTTGAAGCTTTATTACCTGACTAATTACAACACTGTTAATTAGCTGCTATGATCACTGCAAACGCAAATGAAAGACAGACAGGGAAGAAAAGACCTGTGACTTTTGTCCAAACAAGGTACTTGAGTGAGACAGCATCAATATTAACAAAAAAAAACAAAAAAAATGGAAATACCATGATTTTGGGATATAGTGCCATGGTAATACCATGGTTTGGGAACTACAATTACAAAGATATTGGTAATGCACCAAAATTATGCAACCGAAAATATGTTGAAATAGCAATTTATGAATTTTCAGTCAAATAAATTCAGAGGGTCAAACTCATTGACAGAAATTCACATTAAATTAATGTGTTTCTGGGGATGTGTTTCGACTGTATCGGTACCTATTTGCGCACACATTGTGGATAAGTTATAAGTAAACGTCAGCAGATTGGATGGACTTTACCATTAACAAAAATTATGCTATTGCTAGAATAGCAATACGTAAACGTTGTCAAAATATATCAAGATGCAGCTCAATGCCAAAGAATTTAAAAAAGACTTTAATTTATCATCCGAGAACACAAAACCGTGAACAGCATATGTTTATTTACCCAATTACCCAAATGTACTGTAATTACAGAAACATAATTTTCAGTTTTGCTTTTTGGATAAATTAAAACTTTTGGTCTTGGTGTTTCATTAAAAAAAATATATAATTTCAGTGCCTCATTCCCAAAGAATTTTATTACAACTGGTTTAATTTATCAGCCAAAAGCATAACAAAAGGCTCTTCATTCCTGAAAACTTTACTTAAAATTGCTATATTTATAGAACATTACACCCTGAACAGCATAAAAAGTTAAACCGTTAGTTAACCAAATTTAAATTGTAATTGTTTCTGTAAAAAAAAAAAACCTGCTGCATCACTAGAAAACACTAAATAGTTTTTTGCATATGTACCATGTTATTACTGTGAGCATTATATCATGGTAATACCCTGGTATTCTTTGGAGTACCACATAAATACCATAGTATATGAATTGTTTACTTGGAAAATTCCCTTTTTTTCAATGTTTTTGTTGACATGCATTACTGTATGTTAATACCAAAGTGTTTTTTAAAGTTCCATTTAAATAACTGCATATGAAAATAGTAATCATTTAGTACCATAAGATACAACAGAGTGCCACAATATCTGCCATGGTCTCTTTAGCAAACTATGAAATGCATTTATAATACCCAAAAATGCTACCTAAGTAGGCAGCTCACTTGGTTTTGAGACACAGCACCAGAGACTCTGGTGTTTGACTGTCATAGACATTTGTTTATAAGTGCGGCCCCTGTCCTGCTGACCGCACACAGAAAGAAACTTTCAGAAACAGCCCACTCTAATTACTCCGTCTTTCAGTCCTCTATGAAAAATGACAAACTAGAAGGGCAAGACAAAACAAATTAAGACTGAAAAACAAGGAAAACATTGGAGAGAGGGGCCGCGGGGTGCAGGATGGGATCTGAGGGGGTCTCTACAGTTGATACAGCACTGAAGAGCATTCCAGTGCAAGCGGAGAACAAAAGCACGCACACACAGTGCACACAAACAATGGCGCGGACGCTGGGAGACGCAACAACGGCACATCAGGTCTCCCTACCCCCTCACACACGCGGAGCAGGCCGCCGATTTTAATGTGAAGCGTCCACTGAGTCCTGGCATTTGGCAAAGACAGATGCTGAGAATGGGCTCACACACACACACTGTGCTGCGCTGGGAACAGATGGGGGAAGGGTCGCCCCACACTGGGACACATCCCTCCGTTTCTAACAGAGAACGTCGGCACTGATCAGCGACGTGGAGGTCATTCTACCCGCATACACACACACAGACTGATGCACACATTAAAGGACAAACGGCACTGAACAGGTGGACCAGTAAAAAATTTTTTCCAGAAAACATATCATGTATCCGAACAGACAGCTGTTTGGAACACGGACAAAAGTGTGTGTGTCACTTCACACAGACTAAATAGCTCCTCTTTCACTCTCTCGGTTCTTAGATGCACTTTGAGCATAATCTTAATATGTGTTTCCGCTGTGGTTTGATGTTATATAGTTTGTGCATTAGCAGAGCATAAACGCATCGCTTTGCTGCGCTGTCCAGTGGTGATTCAGTTGTGAAAAGGAAACAAACGCATTAACAAACATAAGGTTGAGTCATATTATATAGTGCTAGATTGATACATCAGCCATTTTGAGATTAGCATTGCTGAAAATAATAACAATAATAGTTAATTTACTCTCAAAATGTCATTCCAAACTCCAGTGGAAAACAAAAGGAGATATTTCAAGCTGCTCTTTTCCATGCAATGAAAGTGAATGGTGACCAAACTCGGTCTAGCTCTAAAACACACAATAAAGGCATTATAAAAGCAGTCCATACAACTTATATAGCACTATATAGTCTACAGAAATCATATGCTAGCTACATATATGTGAGGAACAGACAGTGACAGACATGCCATGGTCACCATTCACTTTCACTGTATAGAGAAGAGCAGCACAGACTTTCTGCTTAATATCTTCTTTTGGCTTTCACAGAAGAAAAGAAAGTCATACAGGCTTGGAATGATATGACGATGATAAAATGATGATGAAGTATTCATTTTTGGATGAACCATTCCTCTATTTAATGCCAAATATTATAGTAAATTTAGTTAAATAAATGTTTCAATTTACATTTCAGTACAATTGTGGATCTCAATTATTATTTTTAAATGGTATTATATAAATATCCACATTATATTTACCAATATGGTCTCTAGATATCAGTAGTGATATTATTAACACTAATAATTAATTTAAACAATATTGGACCCCATTGACTTCCATTGTATGAATGCTGAGACATTTTTGCAAAATATCTCCTTTTGTGTTCTACATAAGAAAGAAAGTCATACAGTGTTGGAACAACATGAGGGTGAATTTTCATTTTTGGGTTGAACGGACCTATCATTTCAAAAGTGGATCACAAGATCTCTTCACAAACTAAACTACCAATCATTTCTCATAAATATACACCGCCTGGCCCAGCCTGGCTTTGTCCCAAAACTCAACCCGAGGCTGCAAGCAGCGCAAAAGCATATCAAAACTAATCTAATGCTGGGAATAAGTGAGTCATCTATAAAAGTGAGAGTTGGTGGAAAAACAAACCAGAGGTAGTTCACAATTCCCTTTACGTTTCTAATGAAAGGTGGTTTCTTTTTTTAGCAAACACAGTGAATTAACATTCACTTTTCTCTATATGCAAGCATGCATATGGTTATGTATGCACATATCTGTGTCTAGCTGACCCTATATCGCTCTGTATTCGCCTAACGCAGGGCAGTGTCGCATTTCAGAGAGTGTGTGTCTCCCATTGATGTGCGGAGCACGCCAACATCATCCGAGCGCAGAGCGGTGTGAAGCCAATCTTATGAGGATGGAGAGAAAAAAGTGAATTCAGCACATTAATACGTGCAGCACACACACACTCTCTCTCTCTCGGGGAGGATCCGAAGTGTGCAGTTTGTGTGTATGTGGTCCGTGGGTTTTAATTAAAAGATGCACTGGGCCCCTTGAGAATTCACACACACATGCACCGGGGCCGCCTATAAATTTACAGCCCTTTCATGGATGCTCGGGACCCTGTGAGCTCTCCACCTTTTCATTGCACCACGCATGCATTAACATCCACCACACCTCCAACAACTTTCTCTGCCCTCTGCATGTCCACAAGTCCTCTATGTACAGATATTCCCCCATGACAACTTAAATCAGGCTACTTCTCCTGAATGCATTCAAAACATCAATGCACAACCACAATTTACCCCGTAAGATCCTCTGCAAAATGTCTCAAACCTCAAACGCGTAACACAGCCAACGCAACGCATGCCTTTACTGCGGAATAAACCTGCTCCAGTACTTGCCCCCCTTCATTCAGTCTGCCCCCATCCGCTGCCCAGCCAACTTTCACTCCCAAACACAGTTAGTTGATCAATAAGCACATTGCATGCGACTTAATTTCACATACCTATCCTCGTGAGTAATAAATCCGCTCGGTGAGTGACAGGCGCCGGCGCGCTACTTTGCCGTATCCATGAGAAGTTCCGTATCCGACTGCGCATCGGTAGAGCGACCGTCTCGCCGAAGCTCCTGCAACAGCAATGTGCTCCGGCGTTCACACACGCGCGTTCTTACACACACACTCGCTCGGCGTGGGACCGGGGAAGCGCGCGCACGGAAGGTAGGGAGAGCGACTCCTGCGGGTGCGAGCATAGCGCAGCCTACCGGACAAGAACACACACACACACACACAAGAGACCCGATTCAGGAGAGGCTCGTGTGAGAGTTGAAAACATTCCTTCCATAACATGATGGAAAGAGAGCAAGTAACACATCCTTTTTGTGCCTCTGAATGTCTTGAGAGACAAACACACACACAAAACATACACATAGATAGATAGATAGATAGATAGATAGATAGATAGATAGATAGATAGATAGATAGATAGATAGATAGATAGATAGATAGAGTCAGTGTTGTTTTAGTATCATATTTTCCTAATATTTTACATATTTGTTTTTATTTAGATTTTATTTTAATATTATATTTAATATTTTCTGTTTTCATTATAAATTTTTGTTTATTTTATTGTGTGTTCTTGTCTTTTTTGTGTCCAAGTTTAAGGTTTGTGTTCATGTTAATATTTATATATATAAATATATATTAAAATTAAAACTATATATAGTTCCTTCCTACCCACAGTTTGTGTTTTGTCTGTTTGCAGGCAATTTAGTTTTGGGCCAGCAAACAGACAAAACACTATTAATAAGACTGAATTTTGTTGTACTGCACTGTATTTGAGAACAGCTGGACATTGCGGTAGCAGTGATATATGGGTCAGCACTGCATAAGTGTGCTGGTCCATTCGTGCTGAAGGTCCGGCGCGTCCAGCTGAGTGTCAGAGTGATGATCACGGGCGGCTACGGGGCCTTTTAGAAATGCACTGCTGTGTAATTAATGTAGCCATGATATAATGCACAAATCGATTTCATTGTGCACCCCTGACTGCATGGGGACAGGAGGGGCTGATTTTTCTGTCCCGCTGGTGTGCTGTTAGGCGGATATCCACTTATCATGCAGAGCTGACATCAAACGCACGAGGTGAGTGGGTGAGGGTCAGGTTTGCTATCTTTGTTGAGACCAAATGAGAGTGGCTGAAATAGCCTTCTTTGTATAGCTCTCACGATGGAAACAGCTTCATAAGGGGATTAAATTATATCTTAATTAAAATCTAACAATGCCAAAAGGTTTCTTTAAGGTGTAGGCGTAAGGTTAGGATGTACTAATTATAATTAGCCTAATTTAAAAACAATACAAGCCGCAATAATGCACTGAAATAAAAGCGTGTGTGAGAAATTAGGTTTAAAGTGGCTTAAACGGACAGCATTGCTTTTTGCACATCAGACACCTTTAGATTAGACTGCATTTATTTGATGAAAAAATACAGTATTATTGTAAAATACTATTATGATTCAAAATAACTGATTTATGTGTGATTGTAATTTAAACTGTATTTTATTCCTGAGATGCAAAAGCTGAATTTTCAGCATCATTACTGCAGTCTTCAGTGTCACGATCCTTCAGAAATCATTCTGATAAGCTGATTTGCTGCTCAAGAAATATTTATTATTATTATTATTATTATTATTATTACTACTACTACTACTACTACTACTACTAAATATATATATATATATATATATTATATATATATATATATATATATTATATATATATATATATATATATATATATATATATATATATATATATAAACATTGTACAGTAAACTGTAGTTTTCATTAATATTTTTAATCAGGTTTTATTTTATATTTTCCATTTTTGTTAAAATAATTGTATTGCTTTCTTTGTAGTTTTTGTTGTTTTATACTTGTCTATATACATTTTTATATCAGTTTTTGTTTTAGTTATTTTGGTAGCCTACATCAAGTTAAACTAAAATGAGAAATGTTGACTAAAGTAATGAAAACTTTTTTTAATGGTTTTAATTTTAGCTTATTTACATGATATATGATATATACAATGCCAAACTGATTCTTTAAAGTGTAGGTGTAATGTTAAGATGTACTAATTATAATTAGCCTATAATTTAAAAACAATATAAGCCAATAAAGTCATTATAACGCAGAGACATAAAAAGTGTGTTCGAGAAAACAGGTGTAAAGTGGCATAGATCAAAAGAGACTTTGCTTTTTGCACCTTCAGATTAGTGTGTGTGTGTGTGTGTGTGTGTGTGTGTGTGTGTGTGTGTGTGTGTGTGTGTGTGTGTGTGTGTGTGTGTGTGTGTTTGCTCTTGGCAGCAGGACAAAGGGTGTGATGTAGAGGTCAGAGCCATCGGCCTACATGATGTTTATTACAAGATCTACGATTCCCCACCAACAGGCAGATGAACATCTATTTAATGGATGCAGAGCATCGATTACATGCAAACACACACAGAAAGTTCAGAAGCGTAGGCGTTGGCAGAGCAAAAGAAATAACAATCATTTTAGTGAAGTGCACTTTTTGCTGATGGCAACCAGGCATATTGTTTTCCCAGCTATTTTATGCTTATTATTGATTTTTTTTTTCTTCCATTTATGAAGGCTGCTGTTTTTATTATTAAGACACCTGTCTCGTGCAGCAGCATGCAGCGAGTTCTGATGAACTCCTGATGTTAACACCATTCTGGAGCCGCTCTGGATTTGACTGGCTGCCAATCTTTAGTGTACATACAGGCCTCAGAGACACACACAACTACTGAAGCTCAGAGCTGGTGACCCGAGGCTTCATACCACAATTACATTAGTGGTGAGGACAGAGATCGCAGAGCATTCTGGTGAAAGGTGGACTGTTTTATTCTGCTGAGTGAAGCTTGTTTCCTTTGGTTTAGTTTATGGTCAGTATCGAGAATTTGAGGGTTGAGGTTTGGGTTATGGCAGTATATATACACTATATGTATAGCTCATAAATATTTTATTTTATTATTACAGCTAAAAATATTTACTGATATTTTTGAATACTTATATATCAACATATATCTATTAATTAGAGTTAGTGTCAAAACTTCCCAGCGAATACATGAACTTAAAACACTGAACGCAATGCACATCAGTTTGGATAAAATTGTCAGTCAAACCCAAAAATGTAACAATTCCTGTCTCATCTCACTTGTACGTAGAGATTCGTCCTGCTATACCATCCATCATTCTTATGTAGTTTCTTTGTTAGTTTCCTTCCATCCATCCATCCAGCCTACACTGCTACTAAAAATTGCTTATACTGGTAAAGCTGGACTGTTTTGAAAACAGACACATATTGAGAGTTTAAGCGTGACTGACTGAGAATGTTTGTGACATTTGCTCATTTAAGCTATGAAACTTAAGCCCCATTGACCAATCACAGCTTACTGTAACAGACCGTTACACTAATGGTCCAATGAGATGAGCCAAGTCCTGGTGCTAGAGGGCATAATTGCTTTTGTGGAGAATGATTGTTATTTTCAGTTACTCATGCAGAACCGTCAGTGACCCTCTAGACAGCAGTTAAACCGAGATCTAGAGAACCCTAGACACAGAGTATGGCTCTTTAAACAGCCTCTTTTACATTTATTCAGTGTGCATGTGTGAGCGTGTCTGTAATGTCACACACGTGGCCTATGCATGTTAGAGAACCTGGATTATGGCGATTGAGTTAGTGTTTGGTGTTTTGGGACCCTCATTAGCTAGAATTCTTGATTGAAGAGAACAAAGAGTGCAGGATGGATGTTAGCTAAAAATGTATAAGATGGAGCAGGGCTTAGAAATGAACTGCTCATTTTTACTAGTTGGCTGGCCATCCAGAAAAGTAGTCAACTAGTCGGTGGGGATAAATGACTGGCTTATGTATAAGGCATGCATATGTGGCAGAACTGGTGAAAACCCTAGTTCATTAATAAATAAATGTGAACCTATGCAAAATGTGTGCACAAAGACTTTTTAATGACTTTTTTCAGTCATTTTAGAGATGGCACAAATGCAAAAAAAAAAAAAAAAAAAAAAAGGCATTATGGTAAAAAGGAACTGGAAAAGATTTGCTATTTTTAAAATAGTTGTTTATACAAATACAACAAAAAATATATTTAAGATTTATAAAATACTACAGGCAAAACTCATAATGTGCATCCTTAACAAGTTGCCATATGAAAAACCATTCAGTAACTAAACTGAACTACACTACATTAAAAAAGTATAGTTGAAAGATGTACGTGTTTGATTCACGAAAAGAACCGACTCAGAGTACTAGTGCATACAGTAAGTACATAGGGTGTGTCATTTGGGACGCAACTACTGATTGCGCTGTTTGTTTTTGACTCGCTCAAAAGAAACGGCTCATAAGAGTCATTCGTTTTAGAATCGAACGTCATTTGCGTTTTTGAATCACTACAAAGAACCGGCTCATAAGAGTCATTCTTTTTAGAATCGAATGCCATTTGCGCTGTATGTTTTTGAATCACTGCAAAGAATCGGCTCATAAGAGTCATTCGTTTTAGAATCCAACGTCATTTGCGTTTTTGAATCACTACAAAGAACAGGCTCATAAGAGTAATTCTTTTTAGAATCGAATGTCATTTGCGCAGTATGTTTTTAAATCACTGCAAAGAATGGACTTAACAGAGTCATTGGTTGAACTGAATGCAGTGCAAGTTTTCCAGCCGTTCTCAAAACCCATCACCACCATTTTTAGTGAAAACACAATTGTTCTCTAAGGTACCATTTTAGTCATTGTCAGATGGGCTTCTTTTCAATTTCATTTCATTAATTACCATATCTAGTGGTATGCTATAAAAAAAAGGATAACCATGAACAGTGACAAAAAGCTTTTGCTTATTTGGAGACACAGCAGACAAATGCACACTAATGACTATATTGAGCTAATGATGAATGAGTCATTTTAATGCATGAGTCATGTGTTGATTCTGTAGCTGGCCTGACAGATTTGTTAAGTTCATTTAGGGAAGGATTAATCACATTGAATTAAATGTTTGAGTTTGTAAGCCTTTTAAACAATTCATAAGTTATTATATGAGTCAGACTACTGCCGGAGGTGGTGATGGGAGAAACTTTTGATACTTGGAATCATTTGAACCAGTTACTTTATGCAATGGTTTCGAAGCACTCGAAACTCCATAAGCGGAGAGCATCTACTGGTTAAAGTTGTGAAATTCAATGACAATACAGCCTAAAGGGTGCTTCTCAATAGAGGGTATGCCCTGACGTCACCTTCCCGGCGGAACACACCCCATCAGTCGGACTGAGTGGTAAAAGAGCCTGCTGCATAACTGGATTTAAAAGGAAAACGGCGCAAATGCGAGTAAAACAAACAATTATGAGTTTAAACTAAAGGTTGTTGAACTCGATATGGTGTTCCTTACAACTTACCAAAGATGCAGCCAGGAATCGTGTTTCCTGACATTTATATGTGCATGACTTTGATGCAGAGGAAATACATAAAGTAAATTTTCCTGTCAATGCTTTATTTAAATACAAAATAGCTTGGTCTAAGACAATTGATCTGGTGATCACAGCTATACTGTACATCATGTCAGAAATACAAATTATACCCACTCACAAATTTAACTGTATATTTAGCATTCTCACACTTTTCACGACCCACTTATTTTCACCTAATGTTACAAAACTGCTGGTATGGACTAATTTTATTGTGTTTTGGGGAGTTTTACAGATTAGACAGATCAGAGGTTGTTTGGAAAAGAGCTGTATGAAAACTTTGAGTTTAACTCAATAAACAACATACGGGTTTGGAACAAGATGAGGGCAAGTAAATAATGACAACTTTCATTTTGGGGAACTATTCTTGACTTCTTCACAGCTTTCTGTGTATATTTGTGATGTTTTCTCCTCACTGACTGGAGAAGAGTTCAATTAGAGAGAACAAACTTCAGTAAACAGGCATCCTATCTCATATCAAAAATAAAAAAACTTTACTCTTAACTATATCAGTTAAAATATTTGTATTTATTTCAGGCAGATAGTCTGTTTTCAGAATAAAAACTCCAAGGCAAAGTCTATGATGTTAAAAGTAATGATTTTTTCGTAAGCTTAACTTGCTAGGCAGAGACTCCAGTAGATTTCTGTTCTTAATAACCACAGATAATCCTTTTCTCCTTTCGTTGGTGTAGTGGTGTGGATCGTACTGTTTTGAAGACGAAATTTGATCTTTGAGATTGGATTATATCTCAGGAAGTGGAGTCTATTGGACTGAGCTGTACTGGTGTCTCTTATCCGATTGGTGAAGTCGGATATCAGGCCATTATTCCTGTCTCTTCCCTCTTTCCGGCTTCTGATACTAAATCAAGTTTTGAGGGTGAGACACACACACGCACATGGATAAAGATAGTTTCCGACTTGGTCTCAATTACTGTATTATATTTTAATGGCCGGACGATCTATGTCTTATATAAGAGATGTATAAATAACACACTTTAAAGGAACCGTTCACCCAAAAATGAAAGTTTGCTGGATATATACTCACCCTCAGGCTGTCCAAACTGTGGAGTTTGTATTTTAATGAAATAAATTTGGAGAAATTTAGCATTGCATCACTTGTTCACCAGTGGATCCTCTGCGGTGAATGGGTGCCGTCAGAATGAGAGTCCAAACAGCTGATAAAAACATCACAAGTAATCCGCATCTCTCCAGACCATCAATTAATGTCTTGTAAGGGAAAAGCAAACAAGTCCAGCAAAATTATCAAGCCTTGACTTTAATCGATCAGTGCATATTTCTCTCCTGATTCAGTGACTTTTTCACTGGAGAAAACAATGTTATGGATAGAGGGTTCATTTTAGATGGAAGCAATGGCTTAAAGTTAAAAAACATCTTGATGAATTTGTTTCCTAAGCATGCAGGTTTTCTCTAATTGATAGATTTTAGTCATGTGGATTACTTTTACCAGCTGTTTGGACTCTCATTCTGACGGCACCCATTCAAGATCCATTTATGAGCAAGTGATGGAATTACATGTTTCTCCAAATCTTTTTCTAATGAAGAAACAAACTCATTAACATCTTGGATGGCCTGAGGGTGAATACATTTTCAAAATATTTAAAATTTTTGAGTGAACTATTTTTTTTAAAGACGAAAACTTTGGATTTTTGTGGCTGTTATTAAGTTTGAAAACTAAAATCATTCATCAAACCATTCCATGGTGCTTTAAAATAAACACATCTACACAAACTCACACATATGCCCATGTTTTGTTTTTAGCTTTGTTTGGTTCTTAAACATGATGTTCCTTTAAAACACGTCCAAAGACCACAAACACAGTTTGAAACAAGTGAGATAAATGAGGTAAATCTGGCAGGAGTGTTTAGCTTCCAAAAGAAAAACACAACACATGTTCACACGCACAGTGCAGGTATATGCAAATGCTCATACATATATGCAGTCAAAATGCATGCATATTTTATGAAAACACTGTTTACATGCAGCTTGAGTCATTGTAATCAAGAAATAAAACATACACAATCTTTTAGACAGACTAGATTCACACATGCATACATAAAGTCACAAAAAAAATCTGGGATTTTCACTTAAACCAGTAAATAAATAATGACGTAAAAAGCAATGGAAATATGGGATTTTACACAATTTTGAGATTAAATAAGCAGATTAGTGAAATTTTAAGATTTGTATTTAATTATAAATGAATGCAAAAGAGAAACATTTCCACTCAGACGTTTGGAAAACATACATGTGTGTTTGCATGTTTGGACCACACACGCTCCAACATACACAAACTAATACAATCAAGATGGGCGAGACATTGGCAGCATTTTTGGCAGGGACTTGATGACGTTTCCTGCTAATTAAATCATTCTTCTAACATGTTTTAAGAGCCTAATTTTGAATAGCCGATTAAGAGGGAATTTTTCTAATTAAAACACAAATAAACCCATCTCTGAGCTCAGGGGAGACATGAATAGAGTTTGTCGAATAAAATGCGGCGTTAATGGGAATTCCAGCTTAGATTTTTTTTGCACAGCTATTTATATACTGGTGGGCGTAAGTGTATTTTGGTACCCATGTGAAAGGCAAATACGTTTATTTGTGTTTCAAAGACAGAAATAATGTGTGTGTCTTTTAATAAAGCCACTAAGCAGAGCCTTTGGTTAGAAGATGAGACTGTGAGATAAATAGACACAGACGACATTAGAAGCAGAGCGAGAGCGAGAAATGTAGTACTGATTCAAGTGATCATTTTATCACTGACATATATTAATGCAAATAACCACATTTCGGGAGATAAATGAGCAGAAATGCATATCTCGCTGAGAGGAGAATGTGTCAAATCTTCAATCACAGCTTATAGAAGGAAGATGAGAGTCAAAAATAGACTGGCACAGACCACATGTGAGATACAACCAGACAGAATGAGCCATCAGGCGGCACGGAAGCTTTGTTATGAATGAAAAACACCAAATGAAATGTTGAAGCACTTTAGTGTTAAATATAACAAGAGTTATGCCTGAAAGTGATGGAAAGGGGGGCTTATATTAAACTTGCATAGCGTTTTGTCCTCCTCAAGTCCATTTGTACTGCTATTCAAGGTTTCTTGCACAGAATGCAGTTTTACAAGGTAATTTTTCAACTTCTCTCTGATTTTAGAATTAAACTGACTGTTTTTTTCTACTGCACCTTTAAGATGATATGCAAATAACCTCTGTACAGATTGGTTAACCTCAGCACCGCAGTAGTTCACTGAAGGCAATTTATTTTAGAGACAAGCAGTCCCGAGAAATGCATTATACTGGAGTAAGTGTGACAGTTAGCCGGAAAGATGGATTGCTGTCACTCCAATTGTGAACCGCGGACTGTTCTCCAAACCACCTTTTTAAAGAAACACAGATATTCCTTTTTAAAGCATTTTAGTAATTCCGCTGACTTATTCACTGATTAATTTGATTTCAAAGCAGCGATGAACTCTGTGGCAGCTTCACTCAAAGCTAATCATGCACTTAATACTACTTTTAACATGACCTAAAAATCTGCCATTAAGTTATAAATGTCACTACATAAAAGTGAAATTCAGGGATAATTACAGTCATTTAACAAAGATATATTAAGGAAGTAATGTGAAGATGAGGATATGCTGTGTTAGTCTGATATTTTTAACAGCTCATATGTAGCGTATCTGTGGTGGACAGTCTTTTTCAAATCTCTAATGAAGAGTCAAGGAATTATTTTAAAGCAGTAATTTGACAGATTTTTTCTTAGGTTCTTGAATTTAAGTATACAAACCACTTTCACACCAGCCAACCAAAGTGAATTCTGATGTCAACTGGACTCAAACCCTTGAGTGAAACTCAAGCCCTTTTCACACTGAGAGTCTGGATAATACAAGGGTAATGTGTCTCAGCAATTGTTCCTGGATCGTTAGATTCATTCACACTGCCAGTGATTTCTAGGAATCTGTGCGTGCGTTCACACACAACCTGTAAAGGTCCCGTAATTACATGTGACATCAGGATGTGACGTGTATTGTATGAGTTGAAAACGCAAGGCACGTTAACTTAAGCTGGTGAATGATCTCAGCTTCAGCGCGTCTAGTGAGGAGCTAACTGATCTCTGCTTCATTACAGTTTGCACATATTTTTTCGTCACGAAAGTTGATCTGCCTTCAAAACACCCAACGTGAAAGGGGCTTCAGACTCACAAAATCACAGTAAATTGACAAATTTTTCTTTAGAAGTCTAATAAATATTTATAATATATTTAAAACATATTTTAAATATGCTTTCAAAAATGGAATGTAAACCACGTTCACACCAACCAACTGAACTGAATTCTGATGTCAAATGAAGTCAAAAGCTTGAGTGAAACACAATCTCACAAAGTTATGTCTGAGTAGTAAACTGACAGATTTTTCTTCCAAAGTTTAATAAATATTTATAATATATTTAATACATGTTTAACATATATGTTCAAGAATGGAATTGAAACCGCTTTCACACCAACCAACTGAAGTGATTTCTAATGTCAAATAGACTCAAAAGTGTGAAACTCAATCACAAAATTATGTCAGAGTAGTAAATTGACAGATTTTTACTTCCAAATTTAATAAATAGTTAAAATATATATTTAATATATTTATTCAAGAATGGAATTGAAATCACTTTCACACCAACCACTGAAACTGAATTCTGATGTCAAATGAACTCAAAAGCATGAAACTAAGTCACAAGATTATGTCTGAGCAGTAAATTGACTGATTTTTGTCTTCCAAGTTTAATATATATTTATAATATATTAAATATAATTAATATACATTTAGTATATTTGTTCAAGAATAGAACTGAAACCTCTGTCACACCAACTAACTGAAGTGAATTCTGATGTCAAATGGACTTAAAATTTTGAATTGAACAAAATTATATTAAATTGACATGTTTTCTCCCAAGTTTAATAAATATGTATATATTAAACATATTTCATATATATTTATTAAATTTGTTTAGGAATGGAATAGAAGCTGCTTTCACACCAACCAGCCAAAGTGAATTCTGATGTCAATTGGACTCAAAACCTTGAGTGAAACTCAGAGCCACAAAGTTTTGTCTGAGTAGTAAATTGACAGGTTTTTACTCCAAGTTTAATATGTATTAATAATATATCAAATATATTTATATATATATATATATAATATATTTGTTTAGGAATGTTGGAGTTGAAACTGCTTTCACATCAACCAGCCAAAGTGGACTCTCATGTCAGATAGACTCAAAAGCTCTAGTATGAAACTCAAGTTTGTCTACACTTTACCAAGGTCTTTTATTTCAAAAGAGCTATGAAAGTCCAGTTTTCTTTGGCAGGTTTCCTTTAAAAGTTTCATTCTTAATTGCATTAAAACAGTATTTATTGCATATGGCCCTCTCACAGCAGCAGGTTAAAACATGTGCCTAAGGGATATAGCAGAGAGCAGATTTCTCTAATTTGCAGCATCACAAAGATCTTCATTTCCAGCTATATCAGCCAGCTAAACATGGCCTTCATCCAGCTGGGTAAACAACTTCCCACAAAAAATTAATATCACTCTAAATTTTGTTGACAAGTTTAAAACTAGCTTGTCAACTCATTATCAAATGGCTTGCTGCTATAAGCTGCCTCACAAACGAATTATGCAGATGACTTTGAGCGATTCCCCCAGACACCAAGCCAACGCTTATGCAGGTGCTGTAAATTAGCAGAATAACGTAATCACAATTCACAGACCATGTGAATCTGTGCATTAGATCATTTAATCGGCATTAAATCTTTTATTGCTACAATCTGTTGTGTGTTTAAGCCTGTATTTATACAAATACGTCCAGAGTTGGGCTTGCTGCTCATTTAGTCGGCCAGAGAAGCAGTCGACCAGTCAATAGGTCAGTGATTACATTAAGAAAATGACTGACAAACACAATGCAACACTGTTTCTGGCAAATCCAAAGTTGCATTGATGAAGAGTGTGTGAGTGGAGAGAATGATGATGTTGGTGAGAAGGAAAGCATGCAGCCTACATTGTCAATTACAGTGTCAAAATTTCATGTTTCATCCGCTTATAGTTGCTGTCAGCCTATGGGTGACATTTGAGTTGTCGCAGTGTGGTTTTGGCAAGCAATTCAGCTTATGTGAGCACTGAATTAACTTAAATTTCAGCATTTTATACATTTTTTTAAATACATACATACATACATACATATATATGTATATATATATATATATATATATATATATATATATATATATATATATATATATATATATATATATATATATATATATTGTATTTCAACATTTTATGTAAAATAGAGCGTGCATTAGTTACATATATATTAGTTATAAAATGTATATGCACTACTATTCAAAAGTTTGGGGTGTGATTTTTTTTAAAGAACTGAATATTTTAATACTTTAATATTTAATACTTTTAATCCTTTAATACAAGGACACATTAAATTGATCAAATTTGATGCTAAAAAACATTAATAATGTTACAAAAACTTTATTTCAAATAAATGCTGTTATTTTTATTTTTGTTTTATTTTCCACAAATATATAGCAGAACTATTTTCAACATTTATAATAATAATAAATGTTTCTTGAGCAGCAAATCAGCATATTAGAATGATTTCTGAAGTATCATGTGACACTGAAGACTGGCATAATGATGCTCAAAATTCAGCTTTGACCACATTCATAAATTGCATTTTGAAATATATTCAAACAGTAAGCAGTTATTTTAAATTTTCACAATATTACAGTTTATACTGTATTTCTGATTTCTGATTTTTATTACAGTTTTTTTTTTTCTGAGACTTATTTAAAAAAAAAAAAAAAAAAAAAAAATCTTAAGACCCAAACCTGTGATTTGATTTTTTTTTTTTTTTTTCAGTGTATATAGCTGTCACACAGTTATAGACTCAAAGCATGAACTAGCAGCAGAACTAGTTCAGTAGTTAGTGTAACCCCTGGTCTAGAGCTGTATTGCATTAGCCACAAGACTCCATTTAGTCAAACTCTCAGCCAACCAGACCAGCTGTCAGATACTTTTCTGCCTATTGAATCTGACAGGCTGCGTTTTCATTGGCTGCCGTTCCGTTCAGTCATTGGTAATACCTTGATGTCAAGCCTCCCTGCAGCATTTATCTGTCAACACACAGAAGTTTTCAGACATTTACAGTACTCAGCTCCACAACTTCTAAGACTTTGAAAATCTTTGCAATCTGAGAAATCTGACATTTTCGCTGAAAGAGCCTCTTTGAAATCTCAGCCAAACTGATGATGTGCACACCCCCGCATACAATATATAAAAACCGTGCGCCTCCTACCAGTTTAAGGTTCTTATAGAAAGAAGCTCTCTCCCAACAATATCTGATTTAGTTCCACAGATTTTATTCAATGTCTAAATGGCGAGATTCTCAGGAGAGGATCGTGTGAAGTGGCCGTTTTACAGAACGGTCTAATGAGTGATTCCTCCACCTCCTCACGGTGACACAGGCGGTGACCCCTCCGTCATTATGATTATCAGTTCGAAGTCAGAAATGCTCTTGGGGAGTGGAGACAGGGAAGGTGACGGTAGGTTTGGGGGAAGGAGGTTACATTTTCCTTTAATATTTAGATACAGTGCAGCATTGGCTCGCTTTATTACAGGAATGTACTCCGCTCTTTCTCTCATTTGATCATTTGTGCTACTTCTCCCTTTCTCTCTCACTGCTTTTCCCATGATCCCTCAGCTCATTCCGCTGCTAAAGGAGTTTTTGCTACTAATTAGATTTTATTTACTTTCTTTAGCTTTGAGTTTCCCTTTGTTCTTCTTACAATGATCACCAACACCTGCAGCAGCACACAAACTGAAACTCATTGACGCACAGTGTATGTATCTAAAAATAAGACCATATGCACTCTATCTGCACTCTCTTCATTTGTTCCGAGACCAGAAACGTACTCTATGCAAGTACGCAAACACAGATGCAAAATCTTGGGACACGCTGAAAGCGTATTGTAACAGAAATGAAAAATGATATATAAAAAAACAGCTCACTTCAAAGTTGAGAACGCACTTTCGTTTGGCCATTTCTCCATGAACTTGAAAAGTTACACTAGCAGTGACATTTTAAAAGTCAAAAGGGTCTAATGTTGTTTTGGATCCCATTGATTTTCAGTGAATGGGCTGTTGTTTTGAAACAGGTCTGAAATGGCATGAGGGTGAGTACATGTTGACAATTTTTTTTTTGTTGTTGTTGTTGTTGTACTACTTCAAAGTTATGGTTAGATAGCTACATATGCATGCTGAACTATTAAAAAATATGATCAGCAACTTGTTTTTCTGTTACTTTAATTAAATTCCTTTTTTTAAAGGAATAGTTCACCCAGAAATGAATTTTTCTGAAAAATCAGCCACCCCCAGGCCATGCAAGATATAGATAAGTTTGTTTCTTCATCAGAACAGATTTGGAGAAATTTAGCATCACTTGCTCACCAATGTATGTTTAGAATTGTTTTCAATTGTAAACAGTGCTTGATCTGTGTATATTTCTCTCCTGATTCAGATTAGATGATTTTTTTTTTCCAAACCAAACCAATATACAGTATGGATTATGGACTGTGTTTTAACTTGAAGCAACGGTTTAAAATTAAAAACACCTTAATGCAGGATTTGTTTCCTACAAACATGCAGCTTTTCACTTCACAAGACGTTAATTGCTGGACTGAAGTGGTGTGGATTATTGTGACGTTTTTATCTGTTTGGACTCTCATTCTGACGGCACCCATACACTGCAGAGGATCCATTGGTGAGCAAGTGATGTAATGGTAAATTTCTCCAAATCTGTCCTGATGAACAAACAAACTCATCTACATCTTTGATGGCCTGATGGTAAGTACATTTTCAACAAATTTCATTTTTGGCTGAACTATACCTTGAATTAGGTGGAAGTTTTTTTTTTTGTTTTTTTTTAACTGTGGCACTAGTAACACCAAGGTCACAGGTTTGGTTCCTAGGGAACACATAAACTAATAAAATGCGTCTTGAATGCAAGTTGTTTTGGATAAAAACGTCTGCCAAAAGTGCAAATGTACCTTCTTAAATAGCTGTCTAATCTCTCTACAGGTCCCGGGGAAAAGTCTCTTGTCCAGACAGCAGTGTGTGTGTGTGTGTGTGTGTGGTCCAGTCTGGAGGGGTGAAAGAGATGCAGTCTGCCCTTCTGCTGTCCGTTTACTATGCCAAGATCAGACATGCCACCTCACTCACACAGCGGCATGGGAGCAACGCACTAACTAATGAGGCCAGAGCTTTGTGCTCACAGACACACGGTGCTCAAACACCAACACATTCAGCAGGCAGCTGGAACACACAGACGTTTGTTTTCTATCATAGTGGGACTTTCCATTGATTATGTGTTGAGATAAGAATGTTTTTGTTTTTTTTTCCTTTTTTCGAATTTGGATTAAAGCCTTGAGTATGTTTATTAAACTGTTTTCTAAGTGGGACTATTGGCTGACCCCACAATGTATTATTCATGTCAGTTCATAAATAATAAATACATTCATTATCATAACATCATTAGTGATAATTATAGTGCATTTTTTTAGTCTAAAATGCTTAGAATTATATTTATTGTATATTTACTGTATATTAATAGTGCAAAAGATTAGGGTCAGTAAATTATTTTTTAAAGAAATTAACACTTTTATTCAGAAGTGACCACAAGTGAGAGTTAAGACATTTATAATATAAAAAAATCCTATTTCAAGTGTTCTTTTGAATTTCCTCTTCATTAAAAAATCAAACAAACAAAAAAACAAACAAACAAACAAACAAAAAAAACATTCAGTAATACAGTTAATATTTAGCCACACAACTATTTTCAACATTGATAATAATCAGAAATGTTTCTTGAGCAGCAAATCATCATATTAGAATGATTTCTGAACGATCATGTGACACTAAAGACTGGAGTAATGATCCTGAAAATTCCGGAAAAAAATACATTTTAAAATATTTTCAAATAGAAAATAGTTATTGTGAATTGTATTCATATTTTTAGAATATTACTGTTTTTATTATATTTTTAATATGAAAAAGATGCCTTGGTGAGCATAAGAGAGTACAGTGGTATATTTGTTTGATTTACATAAATGTCCTCTCTGTCTTTCTCTCTCTAAAATATAAATAGTAACCAAACATATATAAATATAGAATAGACTCTATACCCACACAGACACGCACAAACACACACCTCACTTCAGGCTCGCTGCTGTTGCACACTGTACTGTTCATGAGGCACCTGCAGGGGATTTCTCCAGGACTCCCTCTGAGTCTACCTTATCTCCTGTTCTCTCTCCCTCTCTCTCTCTCGATGTTCCCTTCTTTTCCCTCATCTCAAAATGAGGGAAAAGTATCAAAATCAGTCTCCTCTCCCAACTAAAGCCTTTCCGCTCACTCACAGCCCCCACGGAATCTGCAGCATTCCTCTGAGAATTTTCTAGAGAATTTGAACGGCTGTTGTTCTACACATGCTCACCCTCACTAGCATGTTTGTTTATTAAATACTGTAGTTTAACTAATTTGATGATGCTTGCACTACCCCCATGCTGTCAGCTCCTGGCAAATTACAGTATATTCTTAAGAATAACAACTATACTTCCTTACTATTTAGTTGGTTTTATTGTTTTTGACTCCAAATCATTAGGGGCTCATTCTCCAGGTTTTATGTGTCGAGCTGCAGCTTGTCATATTATGTCATTATACAGTATTTTATAAGCACACAACTGTTTCTGTTATATCTCACTTGGAAGTGTTATTATGGAATATGGACTCGCATTTTGGGTGGGTTTGAAGTTAGAACACCTTAACGATGGATTTGTTTCTAACAAACATGCAGCTTTTCACTTCACAAGTTGTTAATTGATGGACTGGAGTGGTGTGGATTACTTGTGGATTATTGTGATGTTTTTATCAGCTGTAGCAACAAGTGATGTAATGCTACATTTCTCCAAATATGTTCTAGAACAAACAAACTCATCTACATCTAGGACAGCCTGAGGGTGATCAAATTTTCATTTTTGGTAAACTATTCCTTTAATGCAAACATAAGGGCTGCCCCTCTGTTTTACATCAAATCAAAACCAAACAGACTTGAATGCTTTCAGTTTACCTTTGTGTCTGGGTCACATCGTAGGAAACATTTCACATAATGTTTTAAGTGGAAAAAAGCTGAGTAATTAATATGTTAAAGTGCTAACTGAATGATCTAAGAGTGAAAGAAAAACACAGATGCTCTCACTTTTAAAGGGGTCATATGACGCGATTTTAGGGCTGGGCGATATATTGCATGCGATTGTCACGCGCATTTCGTCAGTAAAGCCGGTTCCGATTACTGCTAAATCGCCATCACCTGCTTTCAGATGGACCTGCATTTAATAGACAGAGCCGTAGATCACTGACAAGCTACGCAATATTGCGTTCATTATGGCAGATGAATCGCCTTCGATAATGAACTCGATATTGCGTAGCTTGTCAGTGAACTACGGCTCTGTCTATTAAATGCCGCTCCATTTGAAAGCGGGTGATGGCGATTTAGCAGTAATCAGGGAACCGGCTTTACTGACTAAATGCGCGTGACAAACACATGCGATATATCGTCCAGCCCTACGCGATTTCAAGTTTTCTTTTCTCTTTGGAGTAATTCAAGCTGTTTGTGAATAGATAAGATCCCTAAAGTTGCAAAGACTAAAGTCTCAAACCCAAAGAGATATTCTTTATAAAAGTTTAGACTCGTCCACGCCTTCCTAAAAAGCGTAGTTTAAACACGCCCCCACGTCTACGTCACCATGTGGGAAGATTTGCATAACGCTGCCTAAATGTTCACGCAAAGAAAAAAGGCTAAACACCTTTGATTCTCGATGTTGCAACCGGCGCCATGTTGTGGAGACACTGTTTTGTTGTGAAAGTGAAAATACTCTGTTTGGTCTTCCAAAAGAGGAAACAACTAGAAATCAGTGTTTAAGTTGTATTTACAACACTGTTCCAGAACAGTTCAAAACAAATATTCAGATGTGTGCAGCACATTTTATGGAGGACTGTTTCCTGGGAGAGTAGACTACAATGTCGGCTTTTATGACTCACAGTCTGTAAGTATGTTTACATATTTAAATGATTTGTCACTGATGATTCAAACCCGTGTTTTGAGCAGTGTAGAGTAGCGCTTGGTGTTTGCCGTTTCTCCAATCACAAATGCAGACATGGTTTTATGTTTACGTAGCGTGATGCAACGCAACATGTGAAAAGACAGTATAAGTCATTATAATCTGTACTTATGTCCCCACTGGATGCAACAAATGTCTCGTTTGTAATGGGTTTTATTGTTTTTGTCTTGTTGTTCTGGTGTTCTGACAGGGACACACATCACAGTATGTTAAACCACAAAAGTACAATTCATTACACCAAATACACAAAATAATGTTCTTTTTAGCAACATCATATGACCCTTTTAAAAACCTGCTCCTCACTCCAGGCAAAATTTCTCAACTCTTCATTTTTCGTCCACTGTACACACTCTGTAATTTTCAGCTGTACCCTTTATGCTACAATCAGAAGTCTCCTTCCTCTCGCTCTTTCTGCTTCACACTCCTCCATGTGTCTCCCATCCCCCATATCTTCCTCTTTCCATTTCAATATCAGTCTGACCCCTCTTAACCTCGACACTCTCTTTTCCCCGCTTTCTCTCTCTCTTTCATCCCCTGAGATCTGAAATTCTCACACATCAAGCTTTCTGTAAGTGAAATGTCTTTATCAGATTCATTGTCAGCATTATGGGTAACGGAATCCATACTCTCATTTTCCATACCATATTTCATTTCATACTTTATCCCCCAATTCTCTCTTAGAGTGTGGCCATGCATTCAGCGTGTCTATACAAGCATTTCTGTGTAAGGCCTGTTTCAGATCATGCATGTATTTATTTTGTGACTGCATTACACAACCATTCAAAACTTTGGAGTCTGTATGTTTCTTTCTTTCTTTTCTTTTCTTTTTTTTTTAAGAAATGAATAACTTTTTATTCAGCAAGGTTGCATTAAATTGATCCGAAGTGACAGTAAAGTATTTATAATGTTACCAAAGATTTCTGTTTCAAATAAATGCTGCTCTTCTGAACTTTGTATTCATCAAATAATCCTGAAAAATGAATCACGGTTCCCCAAAAAATATGAAGCATCACAACCGTCTTCAACATTGAAAATGATCAGAAATGTTTGTTGTTGAGACTATTAGAATTATTTCTGAAGGATCTTGTGACACTGAAGACTGGAGTAATAATGCTGAAAATTCACCGCTGCATCACAGGAATAAATTACATTTTAAATATATTCAAATAGAAAATAGTAATTGTAAATCTTAATAATATTTTGTAATTTTACTGTATTTTTGATCAAATAATTTTAGCCTTTGTGAGCATAGGAGATACTTTAGAAACAAAAAAAGTTTTGAATGTTAGTGTATATAATGGTTAAGAAATCATTAGATACAAATGTCATGAAAATGAATTATGAATAATGAATAAATTTAATCCATCGTCTGATGTATGAGATTTCATACAATCAAATTTGTAAGAATTATCAATTGTGCACTCTTTAACACTCAACCTAACAACCCAAAAATCTGTTTAAATTCTGTGTAAAGTCAAAGTTATGCAATATGAGGAGAAAAGATGAAGAAACGTACAATGCATTTGAAATTTGCATGTGCATTGTAAAACAGTTTTTAATGACAAACATGCCAAAATCTGTGCAATGCACCATAATCTAATGTTACCTATAACCCCTTGCACAACAAATGATCGTTATCTTTTGACTTGTGCAGTTCCAATGCTCACACATTGCCATACTCAAGAGGATTCAATTTTGCATCCCCTGTGAAGTACTTTTAGCGTGTATGTGATTCGTGATCCTAAAGTTTGAAGCCTCGCTTTTCTCACCTGCTCTTTCCTGTTCTAATGGGCAGTCAAACGCTCCTCACACAAGCTCAGGGCGACACTATCAGACGGGGCTCTCCACGAGATGGCTGTGTGTGTGTGTGTGTGTGTGTGTGTGTGTGTGTGTGTGTGTGTGTGTGTGTGTGTGTTGAGAGGTCTCCAGGGAAGATGATAGCAGGCTCTTAAGTGAATGGCTTTTCTGATGGCAAAAGTGTTCGATAACTCTCCACGAGCCGAAAATCTCTGCGTCTCCCATCACCAAAACACAACCAGCTCAAAGTGGAAATATACTTTAATATACTCTATATTGTTTCACAGTGGTTTTACTCTGAATTTACTGAAATTTGATGCAGATTTACTATTATTTACACCTGCATGTTATGTATTTCAATAAGTTTTACACCTAAAGAAATGGATAATATTTTATGACAAATATTATGTATGACTCCAGGCATATTAGTGGCCTAGAAAATGTTTTATTCTACATTCAGACACTTTTAGTGGCTAAATAAATTAGGGGTGACAAATACACCTGTATATAGAACATTTCTACTGTGATATTGGTGAACGAAGACTTCTACATGATGCTGCTTAAGTCTCCGTGAGAAGTCCAAATCCACTATCATATTGACTGATGAAATTAATGGTCTAATGGACAGGACTAAATTGTTTAAAGGGATATTTAACATGTTTCTGCATTTTATACGAAAGTAAATTTAAGAATTTTTAAGACCAAGTAAGAATTGAACAGAATGGGTCCCATCATAAACCTGGTACAATGCAACGCCAGCGTTGCAAGTGTTTTTTGCTAATTTCAGCCCAACGCAGTTATCATTTTCAAGTCCAGCACCGCGATGTTTAAATAGCAAATGCACTTGTGCCTATCTGTTTGCCCATGGGCGTTCTGGTCTAAAACCAAGGTGTATTCGGGCGTATTGTTGGCGCTTTGCTATTTTGAGGCAATTGAAAACGATTGCACCATTGACCAACTAAAACCTGGTCTAAAGTCTATGGCACAGTATTTTTTTTAAAGAGCACTTTAGTTATATGTGCCTATAGGTGGGTGCACAACGGATCACACTGGATTAAATCCTATGACTCCAAAAACGACAATGTTTTTTCCCCCAACTTGTTACACATTTGATGCTGCCAAATCAAAAATGACCGTCCTACAAAAAATGCTTATAAATTTTTCATTATGCTATATTATTACCAAATATTGGAGCTTATGCACCGCAGTTTTTGAGTGAACAAAAATATTATTTGTAGATGTTTTTGGCAATCACGTCAGTCAGTTCCAAAATGAAATACACAACCTGTGCTAACTGAATGAAAACAAGCTGATAAAAAGAATGCATTCAAGATTTAGTGATAATATTTTATTTGAAAGCATATTAGTAATATGCGTATATAGGTGGGTGCACAACGCACCCACACTTTACTACAAAACATTGTCATTTTGGGGGGTAAGTACACTCTCAGAAAAAAAGGTACAGAAGCTGTCACTGGGGCGGTACCTTTTCAAAAGGCACACCTTTGTACCTAAAAAGTCCATATTGGTTACCTTAATATACATATTAGTACCTAAAGTGTAAATATTAGTGCCTAAAAGGTTCAAAAATGTTCCTTTTGAAAAGGTACTGCCACAGTGACAGCTTTTGTACCTTTTTTGCTTAGAGTGTATGAGCATTAGCGCAACCAAAGATCATGATTGGCTACTTGCTTTTGTTAATTAATACGGAGCTGTTTACGATAATGCTTAGCTTTATGCTGGACAAAAAACTGCATGTCAGTATTTTAAGTTTTTTTTTATTTTTTTTGCTTACAGTAAGTTCATTTGGACGACTTGCAATACACTAGCATGCAGATAATACTGTAGCTACAGACTACGAGACATAAAACTCCCATTTTGATGTACTGTAATAAGCATTTGAATTTGCAGTAATACCAGTCTGAAAACATTTAAAATAATTACTGTTCACACATACACAGCTAGGCTCTAAAAAAAGCTTCACAGTCTTGGAAGTAAAGAGAAATTATTCCACAAATGACGCCATAGAGACCCTAAACTCATTTAATGTAAAATACATCTCACATTCTCTCTTTTCTTCCCTTACATTCTTCTCCCCAGCGATCATCAGTCTATCTCTCTGCTTTGTGTCTTTCTTCTCTCTCTTTCCTGTTCTTTCTTTCTCTAAGTGTATGATTGCAGTGGACCCATGCTGAAAAGTCACATTACCCACGATGCCATGCTGGGAACATTCTGGGTCTGATAATTCACACGCTGTGAGTAAACAACCTTTGTGTGTGTGTGCTAGAGAAGAAGATATAGGCCATTTTAGAAGGTTATGGATGATTATATGTTTAACCACAGTAGGGTACAAGTCATGGAGCTGCAGCACGCACACACACACGGCATCGCAGATATTCCCTGCGCACTTGTGCTTCACACTGTGTGAGAGGAATGCTCTCTGGGATCATAATGAGAGTGAAGGGAATGCTGGGAATGAACCTAAATCCCTCGGTTTATCACACGCCGCTTCCTCCGAACATAATGTATGTGCCTGTGTCTGACTGACAGACAGAGAGAGAGAGATGAGGCTAGTGCGCTTATATGAGTTTCTCTTCCAGCTGGACGAATAAAACATCAGCGTTGTGACACTGTGTCTATGCTGAAAACAGCACGACAGAACATTGAAAGGCAATGCACATAATACTAGTACAGTTTAAAAGATTGCACTTCAGTGATGACTGTATTGTTTCCATTACAAGTAGGATCAATTTTATTAAATACATTTTGTATCCACCCTACACTCAAAAAATACAAATAAAAAAAAAACAGTAAAAATAGGGCTTGATGTACTGTATTATTATGAATTATTTTTTTTAATGGAAATTTCCATTAAACTAATGGATAAACTGGATGTCCTGGCAGAAAATTACCGGTACATTTTCTTAAGTGTATGGATTGATAAAATATCTATATGTAGCTATATTTAATAACATATGAAATTATATAAAAAAAAAAAAAATTATTAAATACATTCTGTTATTATTTTTTTATGCCAAAGACTTGGGCAAAATAGCAGAAAATATACAATAATATATTTTATTATTATTATTATTATTATTATTACTGTTTTTGTTGTTAATACATGTAGTTTTCATATATTTGGCAAATGTTTGTGTTAAGCAAATAAATAAATAAATATGAAATAAAACAAAATTATAATACTTACAGTAATTATGTATTTTATCATTGTATTAAATTAAACTGCCCATGTATTTTTTTTTTTTTACATATATTTAGGCATATTTTAGTAAATACATGTGTTTAAATAATAATAAAAATAATAATAATTAATAAAAATCAATTAAATAAAAATGTCATACTTAATATTTTAAACACATTACATATTAAGATATGTAATTATATTTAAAACTGTATAATTTTCTATAATATAATATAAATACATAACTGCCTAAATATATGACCTGAAGATACATACATACATACATACATACATACATACATACATACATACATACATACTTCTTTCAAAAACTATCAATAAGCCGGGGCATGTGCTGAAACTGAAAAAAAGGGCACCCCCCCCTCCTATTTTTTTATATCAAGATTATTTAGTAAGCCTGCATAAAAAAGGAAGAAATGGTCACATCTTCATGACAAATTCAATAACAATAATTATTTGTAGGGTCCTGTGTTTGTGAATTGCTCTTGTGTACTCCCTCTTTTTTTAAATTGCATTTATAGAGAAAAAAAATACTTGACTCATACATAAACATGTTAACCAAATAATACAAATTAGCTTACAAAACCAAACAGAAACCAAAATCTTTTTTTATTGAACTTTATGCACTTTTTTATGAACTTTGCAAAGGAAAAAAATTATATATATTCTCTTTTTTAGCTATTCTGTTTGGTTTTATAAGCTAATTTGTATTATTTGGTTAACATGATTATGAATGACATTGAGAAGAGGGGAAGGTGAGCAATGAGTCAAGTATTTTTGACAAACTTTTTTGAAATATAATTTAAGTAATTATGCACAACTCAATTCCAGATTATAAGAAACTATAGCCATACCGTTACTATAACATATCCAACATGTAACATCCGCCTACCTGGCAAAAATTTGATACTGTGGTGGACCAGGGATGTTGGTCTCTTGAAGGTTTCTTATTCACTACACTTTCCCTAAAATAAGCCAGCAATGAAAAAATAAATAAAAATAGTGTGAAAAGTACAGTTGCAGTGAAAAGCATTTCTGAAGGATCACGTGACACTGAAGAGTACTGAACTGGAGTAATGATGCTGAAAATTCAGCTTTGATCACAAAAATAAATTACATTTTAAAATATATTCAAATAGAAAACAGTTAAAATTGTAAAAATATAAACACTATATTACTGTTTTTGCTGTATTTTGGATCAAATAAATGAAGCCTTGGAATGAATCATGAATTACATTCTGCATGATAAAATATAAAGATTTCACAGTGATCTTCTGTAAACCATGTTTTACTACATTTTATACATGTGAGGACGAGCGGAGAGTATACCATAACATGATTAGCCTAAATGTTAAATAAATTAAGTGTATCAGCAATCATAAATCAAAGAAGAAATTTCTTATACATGTTATCTAGGTGACGAGGATCACTTGTCGCTTTGTGTAAGTTCCAGTACGAAACAGCACGGGGGGCGCACCTGTTATGATTTTCCGATGGTAAAAAAAAAAATTATATGTTGTTGTATTACTTATCAATATATAGTTTTTGACCAGCGAATGTTTGCGAAATTTTGTTTTTTTGTCCGTCATTAAAACGGCGACGGCGCCTCACATTAAATTTTCATCTAGCTACAGGTTACAAACTAGTTTTTGTAGCTATTATAGACGGAGCGCTCAGTTTTTCCTGTGGTTTGATTAAGTGTGGTGATTAGAGAGATGTTGTAAAATATTAGTACAATTATCTGGATGTTTTTTTTTTTTTTTTTTGTTATTTTGCTTGTTAAATTTCGAAAAAAATATAAGTCGAAATACAATCTTGAGAATATAAACTAATTTAATTTCGAGAATAAAGTCGTTGTGTTTCGAGAAAAAAAGTCGAAATGAAATGTAGAGAATAACGCATTCGATCAGTGTTCATTGCATAGCCTATATCTTTCAGTAACAAAGAAATACTATAAACTTTAGCTAATTTTGACAATAATAATTAGCACACGAACTTTAAAGAGAATTTGCAAGCGGCTAGGTCTTTTTAGAAGAAAAAAATCAGTCCAATTTGCGCGATGTAGGCTACTCGGTTTTGTCCAACATGAAATGACAACCAGAGGACAAATGCAAGGTTATCGCTGGCTTCACCCAAATGCACTCTGGCACTTGGACAGCTATGATAAATTAAAACCGTACGGCATTGCCATTAATGGCATGTAATGTAATGAGTTTATTCTCAAGTTTGTATTTCGACTTTTTTTCTTGAAATTTAACGAGTTTTTTTCTCGAAACACAACGACTTTATTCTCGATATTTAATGAGTTTATTCTCAAGATTGTATTTCGACTTTTTTTCTCGAAATGTAACGAGTTTAATCTCGAAACACAACGACTTTATTCTCGATATTTCATGAGTATATTCTCAAGATTGTATTTCGACTTTTTTTCTCGAAATTTAATGAGTTTAATCTCAAAACACAATGACTTTATTCTCGATATTACATGAGTTTATTCTCAAGATTGTATTTCGACTTTTTTTCTCGAAATTTAACGAGTTTAATCTCACAATATAATGACTTTAATCTCGAGATGGTTTTATTGTTTTTTTATTATTGCTTGGCCCTAATCCTCTTCCGTATAAAATGCATTTGGCCAAAATCGCATTTTATAAAAGATGAAATGCTACTGTATGCACAGGCTATTTAAGTGTTGGCTATGTATTGGCTATGACTAGATGGCAAATGCTAGCCCTCTCTCTCAGGCGACGTCCCACATGTCTCAGTCAGTGAGTCAGTCAGACATCAAATAAATAAAATATGAGCCTTTATAGACATAGTGTTTAGTAGTACTTATTATTTAAACAACAATATATTTATTTACCCTTCGCAAAACTTTGTTCAGCTCAGCTGTTGTCTACTGTGCGGCTGCTGTGGAACTTCAGTTGATTCAATGAATATAGAGGGGGGAGTTATAGGCTTACTGACAGCTTGAGGATCGAATAAGATTTACACAAGCTCGTTTTAAGAACTTTCATTTGCTAAATATTTGTAAAACAGACAGACAGACGTAAAGGGTGACCAATAGCATTGATTAAAAAAAAAAAAAAAAACACCACCAAAAAAAGGGCACTTCGGAGTGTAAGGGCAAAAAGGGCATGTGCTCTGCACAGGTTGAGCCCTACCTGTGCACGTGCCTGTACATACATATAATAAATATAATAAATATAACAAAATAAATGCACACCCATTTTATATATATATATATATATATATAATGGGTGTGCATTTATTTTGTTGTATGGGCTTTCAGTGTGTGGCAAAACTATAATCAATGAAGCCATCTCCACTGCATGTATGCCACATTGTTGATTATAATGGGAGGGATGTAATTTTGTTGCATCACCACTGGCAGTACAGATGGAGGCTTGATTTTCACATCAAAACACACACACTCACACACACACACTCACACACACGCACACACGCGCACACACACACACTCACTCACTCACACACACACACACACACTCACACACACACACACACACACACACACACACACACACACACACTCTCATCCCCCTCTGCTTCTGAAGATCTCTTTTACCTCAACCCAAATAATGTGAATTTAATAGAACCCATAATGTGGGTCAGAATCAAATCACTGGTTATTAATGTAATTGAATCTCACGCCGAGATTCAGCAGAGATGCCATGAAACCAGAAGAGACATTTTATCCATTTAAATAATTAAAACTTCATATTAACGACACTGTCAGGGCGTTGTGGGTGTGTGCTAGCAGGAGTGTGTGTCTGTGTGTGTGTGAAATTAGAAGATGTTATTGTGTATAGGTGAGATTATTTAGTTTTCAGCCATCTTTCATTCTTGTCTTTTTTAATATCAAGGCTCATCTCTCTCTCTCCATCTCTCCCTCTCAATCTTGTCTGCTGGTAATATATTTCATCCCTACTTCATTTCATTCTTTATTAGTAGAATATTTCTGATGTACTGGCTGGTATTTTTTCCTAGTACGCTGATATCGACATCTGTGATATTTGATTTTAAAAATTTAAATAAACAGGCATTTGTGCATCGCAGTTTGAACTTTATAAGAAACATTCAGTCTCACAAAGACTAGAAAACAACTTTGCATGTATTATAGATGTATTTCTGAACAGAAGGGGTTTATGCAGAAATAAAAGTATATTCAATTGTTAGTCCGTTTATTGTAGGATATTAATATTGAAGAATATTTTAATTTTAATGACTAAAAAAGTGGCTGTGTCCCAGATTTTCATAGTTTTCACAAATTGTAGTCTTGACATCTTAAGACTAAGAAAGTATTCAAAATCAATATAATATATGCAATACTGTTTAAAATGAGGGGTTATTAATATTTTATTCAGTAATGATACAATTAATTGATCAAAAGTGACAATAAAGACTTTTATAAATGTACTTCAAATTAATGCTGTCCTTTTAAAATCGCAATTTCCACAAAAATATGAAGCAGCACATCTGTTTTCAACATTGGTAATAATAATATTTCTTGAGCATTAAATCAGCATATTAGAATGATTTCTGAAGGATCATGTGACCCTGAGGCCTGGAGTAATGATGCTGAAAATTCAGCTTTGATCACAGGAATAAATTACATTTCAAAATATATTAAAATAAAAAGCTGTTATTTAAAATTGTAATAATATTTGACATTTTTTGTACTATTTGTGCTGTATTTTGGATCAAATAAATGTAGGTTTACTGACCCTAAACTTGTAGTGTGTGTGTTTATTTATACGTATCAATTTGTATACTTTTGTCCTAATCTAGCAAGCCTCTGCTGACTGACAACTTCATTTAGGTTAAATCTGTAACTGTTTCTCATTCAGCCTTAATTTTGTATTATTAAAACTTTTAGCTTAATATTCCATAATGTTTCTTTAATGTTTATAAGTTCTTTTTGTTAGGAGAAAATCACAGAAGTGGGCAAATTAAAGTTTTAATTGTATTCAGACAATGTTTTGGTGAATTGCAAATGTTTATAAAATAAATAACACAACATGTAATATTTAGTTTGACCTCCTGAAGAAGACATTAAGCACTGATAATGAATAAAAATTGAGTTAACGATTGCATATTGTAGGCCTGTAAACACTTAAAATCGTTGAGTCTTAGATTTGGGCTTCAGCATCAGAACATTTTGACTCTCTGACTCTCTGGATCTATGTTTGGATATCCATCTGTCCAATATTGCTTCAAACGGTTTGGAATGATTTGTTTGGTAAACCAATTTGTGAAATGGAACGCAGGGTCAGTCTTTGGAGAGCAGGTTTGTTGTTTTAGGGTTGTGTTTAAATGAGTTTGTTCCTCATGGCCCGTGTTCCTTTTGATCCGGGAGCACCTGCATTTGTCTGATTGGAAAGGGAACATGATGGTCCAAACTGATTAATTCCTCTAGTCGAGTCTGGACTGGGATGTGGGCATGCTTTATCAAAGCAGAAGCCGCACAGGAGCCGTTACGAGAGCGAGTGCGTGTGTTTGAGCATGTGTGTGTGTGCGTGCGTGCTAAAGCCTGAAGGCACTGTCAGGATACATCAACAAGAGGTAGAGGAAACACCGCTGGCACCTTTGCCATGAAATGTGTACATATAAATAAATTAAGAAAACGATAAATGAACTAACAGGTCTCAGGATCATGCAGGAATTCAACCGTGCAAAAGCGTGTGTTGAAGTGTCAAGGCCATCTGATGAAGATCATGTGTGTGTGTGTGTGTGTGTACCGGTGATGCTTTATACACATCTCTGGAGTTTATATGTGCAATTGGGGTTGTGCGTGATGTGCTGAGCTACAAAATGAAAGCATAAAAGCGAAAGAGAGACAGATTTGCCTAACAGATGAAGAGAACTGGAAGTTCTTCATTTCTTCCGGCCAATTGGAAACATGTAGAAGAGCCACCAACATGATTTTTCTGTCATGCTGGTGACTTTCCATTGGCTTCTTTTATTTTTATACTCAGCTAATGGCACTTTGGTAACACTTTTTTACGCTAATGTACAGTCGGTGGTCATTATTGCAAAAAAGCACTTGTATCAGGTCTTACAGCCTCATAAAGGGGTTTATTTTTATGACAGTGATCATCTGGCTGAACATTATCTGGCTTATTGAATGACTACTTACTGAATAAATAAATAAATAAATAAATACATGTTCCTGTTATATTGATTCGAGCTTCAGTGAATGTATTATTTTACTTGTAGAGACTGCAGGGCGAACATGAGCACAGCTATGTTGGAACACATGTTTCCAGGATAATTGGTGAGTTATACAGTGTTGCCATGGGCAACGATCATTATTCACAAATACATGTCGAACACCACAATTGAATAATCCAAACGAATAATGCTTTTGCAGCATTTATTAATCTTGATAATAATTTTTACATGTACTAATACATTTTAAAAGGTTAGTTCAACGAAGATGAAAATTAGCTGAAAATGAACTCACCCTCAAGATGTAGATTTGTTTATTTCTTCATCAGATTTGGAGACATTTAGCATTACATCACTTTCTCAGCAATGGATCCTCTGCAGTGAATGGGTGCCAAACAGCTGAAAAAGAATCACAATATTTGTTTGAACAGTTCAATATCACATGAACCGTTTTGGACTGTTTTTGATTGTTTCTCTCCTGATTCAGATTTTTTTTTTACTGGAGAAGGAAATTTGAATCAAGGACTCATATTTTAAACAAAAGCAATTGTTTGAAGTCAAAAACATCTTAATGATGGATTTGTTTCTTACAAACATGCAGCTTTTCACTTCACAAGATGTTTACTGATGGACTGGAGTGGTGTGGATTACTTGTGATGTTTTTATCAGCTGTTTGGACTTTCATTCTGACGGCACCCATTCACTGCAGAGGATTCACAGGTGAGCAAGTGATGTAATGCTACATTTCTGCAAATCTGATGAAGAAACAAACTCATCTACATCTTTGATGGCCTGAGGGTGAGTAAATTTTCATTTCTGGGTGAACTATTTCATTAACATTAAAAAGCTAACATTAGTTGATGCACTATGAACTAGCATCATCAATAGTGTATCTTTAAGTTAACATAAGTTAGATAAAAAATGCTCCAAATATTTTTATTTTTGGCTAATTATAACTAATGCTTTATCTAATGTTATTTATACTGTTTATGCATAAAACTATTCCTTTCTGAAATCTCTGTGCATTTTTAGATAATTATTGAATATGTTTCTATGAAGCCGTTTTCCTCATGGGTATCATCAGCTGACTCCACGATGTAAATGATTTCAGGTTTCACTGTCTTTGTGGGAACATCTGTTCACCACAGTGAAGACAAAACCTTAACGACACAAACACACACTCACTATGTGTGCTATATATGTGATTGTGAGCTTGGAAGTGGAGAGAAAGAATATGTGTGTGCGTGTTTGATCAAGTGAAAGAGAATTCATTATAGAGGAAATCTTTTCCTGCAAATAAAGCTTTAATTGAGAAGTCTGATAAAATATTAATGCGCAGCATTATTAACCTCAGTAATTCTCAGTAAGATCAAAACAAGCAGGAAAAGGACAGCCAGTGAGAGTGAGAGACCTACCGCACATATCCGGCATGTATCACATGACTTTAGTTCTTAATTACTCAAACTTCACTGTTCCTACTCCTGAATATCTAAAGAATTGTGAAAACTTTCCTCTTAACTTGTAAGTTCAAACGTTATGTTAAAAAGTTTCACAAAGTTAGGTGTATGTATTGTAGAAGGGCAGATGCAGGTTATAGTTGTACAAACTAGATATTTTTTATTTTCTCTGATTTTTCTGGGCAAATCTTGGTTGGTACAGTATATATGCTGGGTAGTAACCGATTACTGATCAGATTCTAAAAACTAAGTACTTGTAATTAGATTATATTACATTTTAAAATAAAGTTTATGTGATTAGTTTCTTTTTCATTTTTTAATTTATTATTCAGAAGTTTGTAATTAATTATTCATAATTTATTAATTCTCCCTAATTCATCTTTTAAATTTTTCTCATCCAAAATAGCCTACTTCTAATATACATTCAGAAAGTCTTCTTTTTATATCAATATGGTACAAGATTATCCTGTTTAAATTAATGTGATAAACAAGTTGGATCAAAAGTAACCCCAAAGTAGTTTGATTATATTACCTAAAATGTGTAATGCAATGGAAAAAAAATTGTCATGTAATTTGGAATCAGTAACCGATTACAATTATTTGCAAGTAATATAAAATATTTTCATATAATAATAAACTGAAGACTAGCCCTGCAACATGTGTGATGCAAGGTGACAGCGACAGGCTTGGGTCATTTCTTCAAATGTTTACGGACTGCATTTGTTTCATTAGCATTCAAAAACTGTTATGAAGTCTTGCTGGAAGGCTGGGTGCATCCAGGCAGAAGCTGTTTATATGCATACTATAGGTATGTATGTGACAACATCACTCGCCAGTGCATTCTAATGCAAAATGGATTATTCATTGAAAATTTAGAAGGAATAGCATGAAGTCATCAGCATAATTAATTTTCCAGGTGACTGTGTGTGGGAAATTCATCTTTGAGGGGTTACAAATCCTTTTCCCACAAACGTTGCTCTTATAATTCATCTTAATCAGAATCACATCCTACTCGCAAACAGTTAGCATCACGAAATGAAAGCCGTTTATACCCCAAGGTTGTTAACAATAAACATTTGGAGCGCATTTCTAGTGTTTCAGTGGTGGCTTGGTCCACATATATTATGATCAGTTATTTTTCTTTTTTTTTCTTTTGTCTATTTAGATCTATAGATGCTTTTTTGTTTTCATATCTGTATTTTCTCAAGCTATATAATTATATACAGTATGTAATTAGACATAACCAAATTGTTATGGTTTTGGTATACTGTTATACATTTGGGTACTGTTTTTAATATTTTGGTCTAATTGTCACAGATTCATATTGGGTTCAATAAGATTTTACGAGTTATTTTCTTTTTTTTTCACTGTCTTTGTATTTTTCTTTCATACAAAACGGTCAAAAGAGGGGCATGTCATTCAGGACGTACAGATGGGGGGTGGTGGACAGCAATCAGATGAATATGAGACTGAGCGAGTGTATTATCATGGGCAGTCAGGAGCCAAACCCTGCAGGGACCGAGTTTAATCACTATCAGAGATGGAGAGTGTCTTAATGTGTGCGCTGTGTTTGTGGGGTGGACAGATAGCGAATGTCTTGATATATATTTGCATCGGAGTACAATTAGTGCATACAGCGACATAGTGTGTGTGTGTGTGTGTGTGTGTGTGTGTGTGTTTGAGACCATAGGGGGTGAGGGTGCGGGGACTGATGGTCGTTAATCTCCGTTTGTCCTTGAGAAGGTGGAGCAGTCTTGTCCTTCTGCCAGCCATTTGTGATGCCAGCCACACACACACACACACACACACACACCCACACCCACACACACACACACACACACACACTCATCCAATGCGAGATTAAAAAGATTACAAACAACACCAATATATCAACTAAGTTTCCCCCTCCATACCCATTATTAAAGGAAATGATTACATTATTTTATGAGTTTCGTTTAGCTTTGCTGTGCTGCAAAGAAAATAAAATTTGCATAACATTGCATCATAATGTTACTTGTATATCCACCCATTTCTTCTTTCTGTTATCAGTGATTTTTCTTTTCAGGATTCTTTGATGGATCGAAAGCATTTATTTGATATATCTGAAATATTTTGTAACATTATAAATGTCTTTACTGTCACTTTTGATCAATTTAATGCAAATATGAATTTGTTGACCTCAAATGTGCATCTTTGTCATTTAATTTTTCTGATGCAAAGTTTAAAGCCTCAAATCAAATTATTTAAAAAATAATCAAAAACATCACTGTTTTGAGTGTTTTTGGTACAATGTATAAATATTAACATAAAACTTAAGAGTATGTAGTCCAAAGATTATTTGCATTTCTATAAAATGGGTACCAGAAAATGTATTTTCTTACTTTGAAATTTGAAGTTAAAAAAAAAAATAATAATAATCTTGTTGCAATATACTAACTGTGTTGCAATATATGTGTGTGTGTGTGTGTGTGTGTGTGTGTGTGTGTGCCTTTCTAGATGTAGATGCAAGTATGTGATCATGCAATTTTGGTTAATTTATATTATTTACATTTCTTGGTCCCACTTTATATTAAGTGGCTCAATAACTACTGTGTACTTGCATCAAAAAATAAGTACAATGTACTCATTGTGGTCAAACTGTATCGCAAAACACTTTTGCTGCTATTGAGGTGGGATACGGGTAAGGTTAGGGACAGGTTTGGTGGTATGGGTGGATTTAAGGGTGGGTTAAGGGTCTAAGCGATGGGTCAACAGTGTAACTACAAATGCAGTTACAGAAATTAATTACAGATATAATTATATAAAATATAAGTACAATGTAAAAACATGTATGTGCACAATAAGTGCATTGTATCAAATGATTGATTCAAATTTAAGTACATAGTAGTTAAGGCCACCTAATATAAAGTGGGACCCATTTCTTTGTACGTACACACACACACACACACACACACACACACACACACACACACACACACACACACACACACACACACACACACACACACACACACACATTTATAGCTATTATGAATTTAATTCATGAAACATTAGCAACAAATATTCAGTGTAAAAATCATTCATAAAGCCAGTCTTACTTTAGATTCAAACTTAATTTACATTATAATATTTTTTACAATTTATGTAACAATTACAATTTTTGTAACAAATGAGTTTCAAGCACGTTACTTTAGTATATATTTCCTGCAAGGACTTAACATCCACTCGCCATATATGCATGTATAGGCTATAAAATATGTCCCATTTCCCATTTTGCTCTTCACAGCAAATTGTTGCAGCACAGCCATACATGTGAGGACAGAATATTAAATGAGGGGACTCCCTTGTGAGGTAGACTGACTGCTTGTGTGTGTGTGTGTGACTACCATGACTTCATGTATGTCTGAAATGCACTAAACATCACAGCCTATTTGGCATTGTCCTCACCTACTTTCTGAACTTTATTAACAGAGGGAGAGACAACGTCTTTACCGTGACACGCCACTGAATTCATTTCACTTAAACAAAGATCCAAGCTCATCATCATTCTGAAATGAGCCCTGAGAGAATCTCCGGATGAACTTCAGGAATTATAAAGAGAGAATAATCTTGACCCGCTGCATTTCAGCGCTTGTATAGTAAAATGAAAGGATGTTCAAAGGATGTGCCATGAATCACAGGGACAGGGGACGAGACTGTGACGTCAGTAGAAGAAGGTAAATTCCTGTTCCTAAAATACCTCTATTTATTTTCTCTAGCAGACTTCACTTAGACTTATACTGAAGTTTACTAAGTTCTTGGCTCTTGTACTTTCAGCTTCACAGCATCTATAGAGCTCAGTGCTGCGCTCCCGCTTTAAGACATTATTCACAGCTGAAACATCCTCGCCGCATGCTGCTGCTCTGACTAATCAGGGAATTCTTGATTTGGCTCTGACAGCACCGAGAACTGGCTTCACAAAAAAAAAAAAAAATGTTTTAAGAGCAAAAGTAGTTGAGCATTGTGCAAAGTTTGGTGACTGCATTTCTATTCAGTTCTTTAAAACCTAATTTACAGTCAATTAATCTAAAATAATAAGATTAAGATTATGAAATATATTATTTTGGTGGTATAGATTGGATTATAGACTCTGTAACAGTTCTTTTTCAAAATTTTCACATAAAATCTTAAGAAATGTGATTTCAAAGTTACCACAATAGTTTGTTTGGGCATGAACCTAAAATTAAGTCAATTTTAAGAAACTGAATGTTGCTAAACTGCAAATGCTTACATGTAAATGCAAACAGTATGTGACAGAAAACAATGTCGGAATTTACGATATTTACATGTTTGTACACACACACACACACACACACACACACACACACACACACACACACACACACATATAAAATATTTATATAAGTGCAATTATGAATGAAATCCGACTTGACATGCAGTCATGTAAACTTGTACTTGAACTTGACTCCCAACTCAATTGGTTTTAGACTTGAACTCAACTCAGAATACAAAGTGGACACAGACATAACACAAATTTTTACATGTTTTGTTATTATTACTGTAATTTATGTAACAATCTATGCAAAATCTTTCATAGAACCATTTTTTTTCTTAGAGCTTTTTTTTTTTTTTTTTTACAAACAATTATATAAAACAATTTTTCTTTTCAGTTAATATTTTTATTTCAGTTAATGTTTATTTAAATATTAAAATTTTTATTTTACATTTTTAGTTTTAGTTAACTAAAATAATTCTGGTTGCAAGCAACACATAAACGGCAAATTCATAGTATTCTGCATAGGATTCTGCTTTGCAAGTTCTCTGCTTTGGACTCCTTTCTTCCCCCTGTCTGACTTCCCAGAAGTCCTGCACAAGCGTACCAACTGCCATTGAGATGAATGGGATCACTTCCCACAGGTATTATAGACTTTCTTAGGCCCTGTTCCAATACAATACATCTTATTGTCTTTAAATATCTAGCATAAGCCAGGATATAATAGGGAGCTATACTCAATAAATTACTAGTGGATTTTGCAAAGTAATTAGATCAAATGCATTCAAAATTAAAATAATAAATCATTAGGTGTCACTTGAGTTTTCATATGATGTTCTCTCCACTTTAGTTGCTGCTGTCTGCTCAGATGAGTGTGTGTGTGTGTTTGCATATGGAAAAATTAGCATGCATGTACAGTATGTGTGTGCAGGTCCACTCTGACTTGAGTGAGATCACAGGTGACAGACTGTCTCATCGCATCATCGCTGTGGATGTTATGACCTCAGTGGGCCAACCATAAAAAACCTAAAGCGTCGAATGGTCACACTGTGAAACATGAGAAGCCCTTTTCCCACCTTGATTGAAACACATCACTCACCTTTGTCTTCTCTTAGCAGAAGCATATAAAGGTCCAAGTTACTCCCTGTCTCTTTAGCTGCTTTGCTACAAGGTGTTTTTATCCTATGAAGGAGAACCTGAATGCATTAAAATTAGGGCTGTCAATCATTTGCAAATTTTAATTGAATTAATTACATGGTATGGCATTTAATTAATCAAATTAATCACATATATCAATATTTGCTGAGAAAAGCCCTAAAATGAGAATTAAGCATCGAAAAAGCTTTACAAAAAGTGACTTTGGAAGTCAATGGCTATATTGAGGCTATTTTTACAGCAGCATAATATGTTTACAGTGCATGTTTTCTTTATAATGACCTACATTTGCTAAATCTGCCGTATTTAACAGTACACATTGTACAGAATATGGTTTCCCACGATGCAGTGTGCAATGCAGTTCTTTTATTTCCATTAGGATGAACCTGAAGTAACATCAATTGCAATGCAATTTCAAATAGTTCTTATTTATTATTTAAAAGATGATAACTGGACATTACTCATTGAATGAAACATGCCGGTCATGTGACAATGAAGCATAATATTTTTTTAAATTATTGTTTAATGTGGAATATTGCGTACTGCTTTACTTAGTCAGTATACTGTTTGTTTAACTTCCATTTTATTGAACATTAGCAATAAAATAATATAAATGTAAATTTTGCATTTATGTAAAGTATTAAATAACAATGTTTATATACAATACAAATGAATATGTAAGAGTTCTAGCTAGCCTAATTAATACTAAAACTGGAACTAAAACTAAAACTATAAAAAATTCAATATACACATTAAATTACACCAAATATACAAAATAATGTTCTTTTTAGCAGCATCATATGACCCCTTTAATAAACTATATAATTATATAAGAATAATTTCTTATTATTTCATTATTTTTTAGATAAATTATTAGATACAAATTATAATATATATATATATATATATATATATATATATATATATATATATATATATATATATATATATATATATATATATATATATATTCAAAATGCATTTAGATATAACTTTTTGGTATTGTACTTCAATATTAATTCATAAAATTAGCACCCCTAATTGAAATGTATGTTTATGTGTGTGTGTTAGAAGGGTTAATGTGGTTTCATTCATGGGATTTCTCACCACAAGGTCAGACAAATGAGCAAAAATGCTGTGTGTGTGTGTGTGTGTGTATGCTTGTTTGTCTGTGGAAACACAAATGCATTGTAGGTGGTTGCTCTATGTAGAATTCCTCTTTCTTCTCCAGATGCTGCGTGTGTGTCGTATGATCCAAAATGCAGCCAGGAAGCCTTTATGTAACAAAATGATCTATTGTCTTCTAAGCTAAGCGATGTATAAACCAATCCATTTGCCTCACACATACACATTAACATGCTATGCATAGGAAATCACCTTTATGTGCTTGTCTCTCTCTCTTTCTCTGTCACTCACCATCTCTCTCAAGCAAGAATTTGTGACTCATTTTTAAATCGCACACTGGATGAGATCTAGATGTGACATTTTTATGGAATACACAAGAACAAAGGAAGGATTACGACATTAGTTCCAGCTAAACAGAGCGAATGCTGCATTAAATATGCCGGTATATTTCAAATGTGTTTTGAGGAAGTCCAATGAAACACTGCAGGAGTGTGTCAAGTTAAACATTTAAAAGAAATGATGTTTGGGAAACATAAGAAAACAGTTCTGGGAGAGCAAGTCGCAGATTAGAACAAATGTTTCAAGAAGATTCAAAAACAGCAGGAGAGCAGAAGATAAAGCTGAGATGTTACAAGATTGTAATGAAGAGCCAATGTTATATTTATGATGAACATCTGAAAACAGCCAATGCTACGGTACATTCATAATGAACAACCCATAAAATCATAATCATCATTAGAAAAACCAGAAACCATTAAGAGTTTTGAAAATCACCGTTCAAAACTCTTCTTCTACCAATTCACTACAGTAAACCTACAATAATGAGAGTAATTCAGAGCTGTCGGGTTCGATTTGGCAGAAAATTTCAAGTTTCATGTCATTCCTGCTTGTATTCATGGTTCACAGACCACCATTCTTCCGCATGCTGAAGCACTACTGATGTAAACATTTCCTCTGGAAAGAACATGAAGTTGTACACAACTGCTCAAAAGTTTGGGGTCAGCAAGGGGATCTTCTTTTTTAATATTCAGCAAAGACACATTCACTTGATGAAAAACGACAGTAAAGACAATGTTATAATGTTAGAAAGTTTCTATTTCAAATAAATTATGTTCTTTTAAAGTTTCTATTTATCAAAGAATAAAAAAATGATAATTTTTAACAAAAATATTAAGCAGCACAACTGTTTTTAGCATCAGTGTTGGGGAAAGTTACTTTTAAAAATAATGCATTACAATATTGTGTTACTCGCAAAAAGTAACTACGTTACTTAGGCCTAGTTGCTTTTTATGGAAAGTAATGCGTTACGTTACTTTTGATTTAATTTTTAAATCTAGGCAGGGCTTGCTTGTTTGTTTTCAGTATAAACAAATTCTTCTTTTACAAATGTGAAAGCCATTTCACACCAAAAGTGAAATGAATATGCCTCAGGCTGAAGAAAATGTAAATTGATGTCTGTACAGTAGAGAGCGCAGCTCAAACTAATTGCATGAAGAATATGATGCAGGAGAAGAAAGTTCAATGCTATTATTAAGCAGCAATAACAAAAATGAAACACAAATGTGTCATCTTTGCTTAGTATGGTTGAATTATAACACCGAAGGTCAGTAGCAAAGACATTGGTTAATAAAATGGGATTAAATACATAAACACATAACTTATAAACATAAACATAAATATATTTAATTATTGCAGTTTGCATTTGACTGTTTTTTTTTCTTCCATTTTTATGGAATACTGAATCTGTTTTTGTGCGAGTGAGATGAGTAAATCCATGTTCATTTTTAATCTAGGACTATAGTAACATCATGTTCTGACAGCGAACACAACGCCTCTGCACTTACTCCCGATTTCTCTCAATATGGCAACACGAGAGCTGTCAGTCAATACATGGGAAACAAAGAAACTGGAATTACTTTGAAAAAGTATTAAAAAGTAATGCATTACATTACTAGTTACTTAAAAAAGTAATGATTACATACCTCATGTTACTTGCAATGTGTTACCCTCAACACTGTTCAGCATTGATAATATGAAATGTTTCTTTTAGCAGCAAATCAGCATGTTTTCATTTGTTTTATGTATGTCTATATTTTAAAATAGAAAAGTTCATTTTTAATTGTAATAATATTTAATTGTTTTTTTTTACTGAATTCTGATGCAGTCTTGGAGAACTTCCTTTAAAATTTAGTCAAATTTAAGTCAATTTTAGTCAAATTTTTGATTTAGACAAAAACAACAAAATGGCTAAAACTTAAACTTTAAAATTAAACGACAAAAAAAGTTATTCAGAATATTAATAAAATTTATAATATCTCAGTGATACTTAATTAGCATTGCATTATATTAATATAAATTATCATATTATATTATAGTATTTGTTGTCATTTTATCCATGTCTATGATATTCCAAACTAGTTTAACTGTCCTTCTTACATGTAGAATTTGAATAAATTTCATGCACATCTTTTATTTAAAATCCAAATCTTCTTTATAAATATAGTTTATCTAACAATTACAATATGGAACAAAATAAAAAATTTCCATTTTAATTTCATTTGTTATTGTTATTTAATTAGCTCTGAAATCTCAGTGACATCAAGTTTGATATCTATGTAATCAAATATAATTTTTATCCTGCCTTTTTTATATATTTTGGAGCTTGACCCCAAATATCACAGTGCTCACTTTCATTGTATAGGGAAAAAGCAGCATGAAGGTTTTGTTAAATATCCCCTTTTCTATTTAAAAGGATAATTCACTCAAGAATTAAAGTTGTTCCAAACCTGTATGAATTTCTTTCAGTTCCTGAACACAAAAGAAGATATTTTGAAGAATGTTGGTAACCAAAATGTTGACGGTAGCCATTGACTTCTATATTATGGAAAAATAGTATGGAAGTCAGTGGCTACATGGTGACATAATGTTCATTTTTAGTGTTACTGTTCCTTTAAAGAATGTGTTTGAATGTCAAAAGATCTCTGTGAAGTGTTTGGATCATTGTTAGAGAGATCAGCTCAGCTCAGATGATACAATGACAATTCGGCCATTACAGAGATTTCCATCTCAAATGACCTCTAGCCGTTAATTGTTTTAATGCTTCATCAACCAACCACATTAAGGTTGTGATTTATCCATACATGAGTTAGCCATATGTCTATGTGGTGTGTGTGTGTGTGTGTGTCCATTATAGTGTGTATTTCACCATTCAGTCTGCCAGCCATTGTAATGACACTTATGAAGGTCACAGGAAGGGTTTGTGACTGAATGAGTCTCTGTGTGTGTGTGTGTGTGTGTGTGTGTGTGTGTGTGTGTGTGTGTGTGTGTGTGTGAGCAAGAGATAAATATTAACAGCTCCACCGTTCTTTCTGCACTGTCCAATAAAAACCCTCGAGACACTGTAACATCTGTCATGGAGAGAAAGACAGAGAGAGAAAGGCAACATGAAACCGACAAAAGACCTTCATTCACACACCTCATATTTGCACTGACGTTTGGCTGGACCGTTTTAAATACAACCATATTTTTTCTGGGATTAATTCAGGATTTTTCCTAGACATCATAAAAAGACAATGGTAACAAGTATCCCAATTTACCTAAGTTCACGCTATATTTAATATGGATGAGATAAATGTGGAGTTTTTGTAATGATACATTTCTACTGCTGCCTGAAGGCGTCTGGTAATGAACTCTGGTGTTTTCTCCTATATCGATCGACTATATTTAAACCCGATTCCCTTGTACAGAAACACCTGGAGGGGAAGGGAAAGGTTCACCTGCTGCGTCGGCTTCCTCCGAGTCCCCATCCATCTCCACTACACACTTTCATTATCTGCCGTTTCACACCACTGAGCATAAACATCTCCATGAGGAGTTCACAAGTCTGAGAGCTTCATTCTTTTGAAAGTTCAAGAGTTTTATCAGGAGTTAGAGGGCATGTAACTGGTCAAGGTGTTTGGACCGAGAGTATGTGATTGGTTGTCTAAAGTGTCAGGATAGTGCAATTATTCAATTTAGGGATGTTTTTGAGTAGAATTTTGGGTTGTTTTGTTCAGTTTCAACAGGAATCACAGTAAAAAAACTTGTAATTCTTACAGAAAAATATTGTAAAAATTCTACAGTAAAAATGTTAATTGGTAAACTGCCTGCAACCTTATCATATACTGTAGAGTGTAGAGTGAAAGATTCACTCTTCTTGGGTAAACGTTGCATTTTATGTAATTTTACTGTACAGTGTGTATGTGGTTTTGAGTGACACTTTGGGCTTTTTTCCTCAATTCCAGCAGGTGTTTATTACTGTAAAAATGTTTGTAGTTTTGTTTTTGTTTTTACAGAAAAATAATTTTACTGTATATATATGTGCTTTTGAGTAACATTTTGGGCTAGTTTTATTTGATTCCAACAGGTGTTTACCACTGTAAGATTGTAATCACTTTTTTCACTTTAATTTACAGTTAAAATGCTACATTAAAAAATGGTGATTTGATAAACTTTGTTACCTTATAGAGTAAAAGACTGTATATGGTTTAACATTTTATTGTATGTAATTTTACTGTTTTCTTCTTTTGCGTTTTACTGTATGTAATACTGTATAATTAGTATTTTGTTTTAATAATTAATATTAATATTGTATAATTAAGAATTGATATTTATTGCATAGTGTGCATAATCAAACATTGCATTAATTGATATATATATATATATATATATATATATATATATATATATATATATATATATATATATATATATATACACATACACACACATATTTATAATTTATATATATTTATATTTGCATTTCTCTGCCATCATCAGTAGCGAGTCTTAAACTGACTCATACTGCATTCAAATGGGCTTCAAACCTATGACCTTGGTGTTGCTAGCATCATACACAGTATACAGTTTGAGCAACAGAATCGTTATTCATACTAACTGCAAATCATACTAAATTCAATTTCCATGCAGACTCGATGATCCACGCCTGAGTTCAGAAAACAAGTTTGACATGACCAAATGAACGAATCAAACTGACTCGGCCCATGGCAGCTCTCGGTGCAGAGACCTCAGGGAAATGAACTGATCTGAGCAAATAATATTATGACACATTAAGATTCTAATCAACTGCAGGAAGATAGAGGTCAATTGTTAAGGGTGTTCCGAAACACAAGCAAATACACGCAGGGATGCAACAGGGACTGCGACAAAAGACTCACTCCTCCCGCTTCGGAACAAACACACATACAGATGCAATGCGGTGTGAGCAGAATTCAATGTGAAGTTTAAAAAAAAAAAACACTCATATTGGATTCAAACTAATTTTCTACACTGACCCTGCATGTGCGTGATTTGACAATAATTGCTTATTTTGATAAATTCGGCTAACCTTCATAAAGTTTGAGCACATGTATAATAGTTTAGTGCCTTTGTACATTTATTGATTTTTTTCAATCCCAAACAGATCGAGAGAGAAATTAAGAGCAAAAAACTAATTCAACTGACTGTAATTGACTTCACTTCCTTTGTGTTTGGGGTCCCAGAGCCCCCAGTGCTGTATGTGTACAAAAAATAAGAGTAATTTTGAAATTATACAGTTATTTTTCCTTCAGATTCTTTTAATATGTTCCTGCTGTAGTCAAAACCCAGAAGATGGATATAAAGTTTTAATCCCTCCACTTCATAAACACATTGTTAAAAAACAAAAAGGAAGGCCCTGTTGAAAAGAAATGCACAAATACCAATTACTGGGTCTGCAAGAATTTTTAATGTATTTATATTCATGCATTTATATTTTTTTATATCGTCTTCTACTTTATATTGGTTTATTGGTTTATAAAAGTCATCTCATCTGAATCAGGACAGAAATATGCACAGATCAAGCACCATTTACAAGCAAAAATAGTCCTAAACAGCTCTAAACAAAAGTGGATTGTGATGTGACTGCACAACACTGGAGCAAGCGTTATTATGGATTATGAACTTTAACCAGAAGCAACAGTTTAAAGTTATACATATCATAATGATGGATTTTTTTCTTACAAACATGCTTTTCACTTAGATGTTAATTGATGGTCTGGAGTGGTGTGGATTATTGTGATGTTTTTATCAGCTGTTTGGACTCTCATTCTGACGGCGCCTATTCACTGCAGAGGATCAGTGAACAAGTGATGTAATGCTGCATTTCTCCAAATCTGTTTTGATGAAGAAACAAACTAATCTACATCTTGGAAGGCCTGAGGGTGAGAATGTTTTCAGCAAATTTGATTTTTGGGCGAACTTTTCCTTTATATTGCTTTGCATGTGAGTGTGAGATAGACATCATAGTGAATGGCTGTTGCAGAAGTTGTGAAGCCAGCAGACAGACAGTAAGATATATCACCACAATCACCATCAGCGTCACCTATGATTCAGCAGCTCAATATAGCAGGAACTCAAGTCTGCCCACAGCACAGTCTGAGACACACTCACATAATGAACACGGCATCTGTAAGAAAGACATACGTGAAACTTGTGACTTCAGGCATTTTAATGTTTCAGAGGATGCTTTTTTATGAAAAACTAACAGAGAATGTTGTTGTTGTGCTGTTGTTATATAAAGGTCATGTTAAAACTATCTTGGAAAGTTTTTTAATCAGTACTTGATTTATTTCTTCTACTTTTCAAATGTTTCACACACAGGTTTTATTACAATTCCCAGAGTTTAGATTTGAAACTATGAACTTACATCAAAACAAAACAGCATTTGTAGAATCTATGACAATGGAAAATAAATAAATACAAACATGAATGTATTTTTCCCAATGTGCAGTGTGCAACCTTTTTTTCCACTATATAAAGGCCACACTATGGTCCAAGTGCAAGTCTCACGGGCTGCATGCATATCATTTATATACTGCGTCACCAATACAAACCAACCAGATTTATAATATCATAGCCTAAATATTATGATATCTAATCGATTATGTTCATTGAAATTTTTAATGCGGCCCACCATGCTGAACACAATTAAAAAAAAAAAAACTTTGAGTACAATTCATTTTAGTTTTTACAGTAATTTAAAAATGTACTAAACAAAAATAAGCTATAATGTTTGTTATGCAAAATAATTTTGTTTTTCATACATTATTTTCAGACATGAGCAGACCTGTACTCACATAATTTACATTACGCATTTAACGAAGACTTACAAGCGTGCACTTTGGGAGAATTCCATTCAAATAGTCATCAGCAGCCATTAGTTTTGTAAAATTGAGCATCAGAATGGACAAATTTGTAATTAAAGGAGAAAAACGAAATGTCTAAAATGCCAGGCAGTGAAGGAACACACACATACAAGAATAGTCGCAGCATCAGCAGTGAAGGAGAGTGCTGGACTTTGGCATCAACTTTCAGTTTGCCCCACTACTCACTTGAAGATGTTCAGGCAAAAGGAAACACCCATACTACGCAGCAATCATCTTAAATTGCAGAAATGTGGCAAAACATCTCAGTAGAGGACCAAATTCTCCTGTTATCCAAGTCTGTATCATAAAAGTGATAACTAATAACCATAAAGGTAGATAAGAAATAAAAACAACAATATAAAGAAATAAAAACTGATTTATCCTCTCTAAAGTCCACAGGGCCCAAAATGCTCATCGTTGAAGAAACACCCATACATCAACTAGAAATTACAGTAGGCAACAGTTTGTATAATTTGCATATATGATGCATATAGCGGGGGATTATCTGCTGTGGGTTGTGAGGGTCGCCAGAGGTCACGAGCTGTTTCTCAGTGACTAATGACTTAAATTTCCGTCTGTTTCTCACACAAAACAACTGCATTAGTCATTTGGACTGCATTTATGAAACTTTTATAGTGCTTTTTTGGTCCTCAGAAGCTTGAGACCCTGCTTGCTTACACTGTGTTTCTGAAAGTATCTTCTTATGCTCACTAAGGTTGCATTTATTTGTTCAAAAATAACCGTTTTCTATTTGAATATATTTTAAAATGTAATTAATTCCTGTGATGCAAAGCTGAATTTTCAAAGCATCATTACTCCAATCTTCAGTGTCACATAATCCTTCAGAAATCCTTCTAATAGGCTGATCTGCTGCTCAAAAGCATTTCTTATCATTATCAGTGTCGAAAACAGTTTTTTTCAGGATACTTCGATGAATTCAAAGTTCAAAAGAAATAGAAATCTTTTATAATACTGTATATTGGGAACAAAAGTAGCCAGTTCTTTGGTGTTCCACTCAAAAAGTCATATTTGAAATTTGCAATGACATGAGAGTGAGTACAAGATGACTTTTCAATTCTTGCTTGAACTATTTCTTTAAGTGCATATGTGAGGGTAGGATACCATCAGACTGAAACGCCGTTAGAGGAAGCCAGCAGACAGACAGTAAGATATATCGCCACAATCATCATCACCGTCACCTGTGATTCAGCAGCTCAATATAGCAGGAACTCAAGTCTGCCCACTGCACAAATACACACTCACGCTCACATAATGAATACTGCATCTATCCAGCTATCTACAGTACATGAACCTTGTGTAACCGTTCCGAAAAGAGTGACAGACGTTTCCAGCAACAGACGATCAATATGGCACATCGTGCCATTAATAATTGAGCACTGCAGAGAAAGAGAGGTGCTGTCAAACACTCAGAGTCGCACCTTGCATTACATTAATTCAAACATTCCTGCGAGTGGATATTTTCAATAGAAGTGCGGAAATGTGTGAGGAAGACCGTAATCTCATTTCTGTTCGAGAGCGACAGAGACTCAATCTTGCTACTGTATTTTGAATTAAAAAAAAAAAAAAAAAAAAAAAAGCTGTTCATGATTCATCAAGGCAAATTGGTAATGTGTCAATTTACAACTACTGCCCCTGTGTGTGTGTGTGTGTGTGTGTGTGTGTGTGTGTGTGTGTGTGTGTGTGTGTGTGTGTGTGTGTGTGTGTGTGTGTGTGTGTGTGTGTGTGTAAAACCAGTCCAACAGTTTCCCGTTTTCCTCCTTTTTATTTATTTTCCTAAGTGGCGAACAGAAATGTGAGCTATGAAATGGAAAATGATCTATGCCGGTATTTGGAGTCGAGACGCGGAGAAAGTGAGTTTAGAATTTTAAGTCATCTTTATGAAGAGGGGATTGAAGACACCTTCCCACAGTGCTTTGCTTCGGAAAAGAGCAGTTAAATGATCTATGACAGTGTTCGGGCTCGGAGAGAAATCTCTTTCATTTGCTTTTTTCCCAATCTCCTTCACATATGTTTGGCGAGAATGTAGATTTCTTGCTGTTTGTTTGATTTGATTAGTTAGAGACACAAACTAATCAGTGAGATGCTTGATGTCGCTTCACCATATGCCTCGTGTGTCTTTTTCAGCACCCTGTCTGGATAAGAAATCTCCTGACCAATTTAAACTCTATTATGGCCATGACTGTGTAGCTCTACGAATATCAGCATCTGTAAAGAGATCTTATGTGAATTAGCATTTTGTTGTTCTTTGGAGTTAGTTTCTTGTACAAAAAAGTCATTATTTGGTTTCACATGACCATTTTGCTGAAAAGAAGTGGTTCTTGCTATTTTTGTAGCCTTATAACAATTTCTTGCAGGATACAGTGGCTGTTTGGTAGAGTAGAGTTGAGCCTCTTTGCAAAGCCTGCATTAGATTGCATCAGGTTGAAGGAATAATTCAGCTAAAAACGAAAATCTGTCAATTTCGTCATTTATTCATTCTCATCTTGTTCCAGACCTGTATGACTTACTTTCTCGTGCAGAACTTCCACAGAAGAAAGTAAGTTTTGGAGCAACATGAGGATGAATAAATGATGACAGGATTGTCGTTTTTGGGTGAAGTACCCATTAAATACAATCTAGTGATACCTAGTGCTAGTGTACTATAGCAGTCTTGTCTAACAACTAACAGCTTAACACAAGCAGATAAATCAAAAACATGGCAGACAATCATCATACACTGTTAAATAAAACTCAAACTATTAAAAATTGTTTAATATTATAAAAATATAAATATTAGATGAAAAACGTATTAAATAAGAATAATTGCCTTGGCAACTAACGGAAATACAAATTAAAAGAAGCTAATTCAAAATATTAATAAATACTAGAACAGTATACAGTATAAATAATACCAAAATAACTCTGACAACATGAAATACAATTAAGCTAAAGAACTATACAATTATTACAAAAACTTTATAAAAATAAATCAAAACTATTGACATTGACATTGAGTATATAAATAATACTAAAATAAGACTGACAACACACAATATCAAAGTGAAGACCCTAAACCAGTTTCAGAAATATTTACAGTTCTAGTGTGTAATCAACCTTGCTCTGATTTGACCACGGCTGCAAAGAATGCTGGGTAACCATTACTTCACTGTGACTTAGCGAACAGAACTGCTAAACCACTAATAGGATGATCAATAATGGCTGTTGTATGTTAATGTCCTCATACACTTGAGACAAGACATATGCAATTTTTCATTATATGACCCTTTAAACATGCCCTTGTTAGGTGCATTTATTCAACACAGTCTTGTCAGTTCATTGTAATGCAGCTTGTTTAAATGAATTCAGGATTTGATTGACTACCAGTCAATAAGATTTTACTGAGAGGAGCCTTTTGATTCATTTGCCTAAACAATTTTCTGTTACAGAAAAATATTGATTTCAGTTTAGTCCAGGTCTTTTTCTTTAGTTTTCATAGTCTTTTAATCATTTTCGGGAGTTGCTTATTCATGATGCCAGAGCTGTTTTCCCAATAAAAAGTTAATTATGTGAAGGTTTAAAGCAGGGTCAAGCGTCAGACAAACACACTCAATACTTCAGAGCAGAGTATATGAACTCAGCTCTGATTGCGCAAGCCTTTTTATTGCTTTGCTCTGATGATATTTCTCACGGCTGACACTGTATTGGACTTTCCAGACAAGGAAAGAGTGAATCCTCAAGTGATGGTTTTGTTTGTGTCTAGCTTCTGAAAACCGTTTTTCATTCGATAAAACCATCCTCCTGAAGGACAAACTCCAATTTCCAATAGTTTATTTATATTTGTTCTTGGCCTTCTTTAGCATAAAAGATGCCTTTAAGGAATTTGCTGAATAAATTAATTGAATAATTATGCAAAATATTTCCTTTTGTGTTCTACAGAAGACATAGTTTGGAATGACCTGGCCTGCTGTCTAAAAATGGACAGAATTTGGAGGTGTAAACAGATTATTATTATAAAGGTCAAGGTACGAACAACCAAACAGATTGCTTAAAGGAAAAGTCTACCCAAAAATGAAAATTTGCTGAAAATGTACTCACCCTGAGGCAATCCAAGATATAGGTGAGTCTCTTTGAAAAATCTGAATCAGGAGAGAACAGTTCTAAATAAATAGGTGGGTGGATTTCTGTAACTATAATTTTTATATTATTATTATGGATTATGATATTTTGCCCAGAAGCAATGGTTTAAGTTAAATTTCTTAGTAATGGATATGTTTTCTGCTGTTTGGACTCTCATTCTGACGGCACCCATTGGAATCCATTGCTGAGCAAGTAATGTAATGCTAAATTTCTCCAAATCTGTTCTGATGAAGAAACAAACTCTACATCTTGGATGGCCTGAGGGTAAGAAAGTTTTCAGCAAACATTCGTTTTTGGGTGAACTATTCCTTTAAGACGTCTCAGGTCTTGTGAAGCCTGAACAGAGTCAAGTTTATATGCGGTCTGTTCAATCCCAGTCTCACATTATAAATGCATGAAGTGTGGGATTGTGGGATTGGTCAGCGCTATGCTGCATGGTCGTGGTGACAGTTGTCATGCAAACATTCTCTCCATGGAGATAACTCAGAAAACCTGTACATGTCACAATAAGAAAAGATATGAACTATGTATATAACCCATAAATAAGTAAACACATTTCTGCTGCTTGTTTTTGCTGGGCAGGATATTGGATGTTTTGATTTTTCTGTAGTCATGTTTGAAAATTACATTTCAACCAGACTTGTGTGTGTTTGGGGATCCTTTGCGTGAATCATGTGCAATAAAAAATCTGTTTGTCTAAGCAATGGAAGACCTGCTTGAAAGCACTAGTTTAGCAGAAATCACACACTTTAGCTAAATAAATAGCTCAATAATTGCACAACATGCAAGAAAATTGGATCATATGTTTAAATGTTTAAGACTGTCACAGTTTGTGTGTATAAATGGGGAAATTATGAGACAGAGAAAGCGAGCGAGTTATAAAACGTGTTTATGATCTGAACTTTGTTTAATTTCTGTTTGTATTAGAAAAACGCAGCTCTCAGCAAACAATCGGCATCATTTTTAAACCATTTATCCTTTTGATCTGCCTCTCCTTCTCCAGCACTCTTTCATCCCAGATTGCTAACCCAACTTTCCTCCACCCGAGCCCCCTCTCAGACCGTCGTTCTTAATTAAAGCTGAATTAAAAACACACGCATCAGCAGAGGGAATGCATTAACCACCATGTAGGCCAGAGGCGCTCGTGGCGCTGTGTGTGAGCTGCAGGGGTGACATCAAATCAAACCCTCATCACTTCCTTTACCAGCACTTTCTTGACCAATATTAACTCATCACAGATGAGACCACAGAAGCAGCAATCCTCTCAGATTTCTTTGCGTGAACTTGAAATGGTTTGTGGACTGAATGCAAAAACAATGCAAATAGTAATCAAGTATAATTGTGCATTGGTAGGATAGCAAAATAAATGGTCTTATCAACTTTTAAAAGCTAGTAAACATAGATCTTTTGTTGCTGATGTCACAGGTTGTGCATCCAAACAATCTCTATACGTTATTTTGATGCAATTTCATCTGTCAAAAAGTAGAAACTAATCAAATGACACAAGTCGACATGCAGTTAATGTAAAAAGCCGTCATACCTTAATCCATTAAAAAAAAAAAAAAACTGTAAAAGGTAACAGAAAACATGACTTAGGCTACATTTAAGCAGTTTCACTTGCTGTAAACAAGACATTTAGAAACAGCCAATACACCCAAATACTACTGTGGACTATGTGTGCATCATATGACTAAAAGTTTTAATTAATACTTTTATTTATCAAGGATGCATTCAATTGATGGATAACTTTTAATGTCACAAAAGACTTCTATTTCAAATGCTGTTTTTTTAACTTTCTTTTCATCAAAGAAGACCCCCCCCAAAAAAACTAAAATATATATACTGCATATATCATTTATAATATATTCAGATAGACAACTGTTATTTTAAATTGTAACAACATTTCACAATATTACTGTCTTTATTGTATTTTTAATCAAATAAATGCAGCCTCTGTGAACATACCAAACTTTTGAACAGTAGTGTATGAAAAGTATAGTATTACATCACATAACGTTCAGGCAAACTTATGATGGGATTTCAAGGCAAAACTTCAAATGCTGAAACTCTCTAGATTAATAGGGCAAGTTATCATTTCTGAATACAGAAGTTTTACCATTAGTGAGATGTATTTTATGTAATATTTGTAACATTATCTTGCTTTAATGGGGAAAAAAACATTATTTGTCTAGCAGAAGTCATGCCCTTTACCAATTGATATTTTCTATTATTGTGTTCCAAAATAATTCTCCTCCGAGAGTTATCCATCTCTTTTAATGAAAAATATTCCTAATTTGTTCATTGCTACATTTTGGGTCATGGACACTTAAACCTTCCATTAAAACTTGTGTTCAGTCTTCACAGCGTCGCCAAATGATAAGTGCTTTCTCATTAATTGAACAAGATCATTGGATTACGCTTTCATCATGATAATGAATTCTTTATGAACAACAGGAAAATAACATAGTCATAAAGTTTTAAACCTACTGTATTTTCAGTGATTCCACTGTATTGGACACTAATACCATGGCATTTCAATAAATACAGTTACACAAATTCACATACTATACCACTTAAACGAGAAGGTACTTCAAAGAATAGCAGTTATACATATATCAATCATGAAAGTACCATGAAATTACTATCTGATATCATCACTTCACCACCATAGTACTAAGGTAAGCACATCTCTATGATAGGCTAGTTATGTTATCTAATCAAGAAATGTCGTTTTTGTGTGAGCAGTGGAAACAATGACTTCTAAGTATGGCATTTTGGCAGAAACTATAGTTACCATGGTAAATTTCCGAAAAGGGTATCTTACATGAGCTATCACGAGTCTTTAATGAGGCTGTTTTCTCAAACACGCTGTGTTTCTGCAGGGGTCTCTCTCTCTCTCTCTCGTTCTCCTCCTCTGAAGTTCAAAGTTGCTTTCTCTTCAGCCAGAAAGGCTTCATAGCTGATGCGAATCTTGCAAGATGTTTTGTTTTTCACTGAATTTTTTAAATAGATGGGATGCTGATCAGAGTAGGCAAGACCGCGGGAGCTGCAGCGGGGCGTTAGCATCAAATCACCAAACACCGCTGTCTACAATTCAAACCAGCAGCGTGTGCCAACACTACAACGCTGCCATTATAATTAACTGAACTATTTACTCTGCAAGCTTGCATAGCTGTTGTTAACTTTAATTCTATGTGCTAAAGTACAGTTACTATCTATTACACAAAGCTGAATTACTTGCTGAGTATCAGAGCAACGCACAGTGGTGGAGTTTCAGTCCTGAATGAATCAGTGTTATGGAATGAATCGGTGGAATGATTCAATGACTTGATACTCAATGACTCCAGACTGGATAGTTTTGGAAAACAAAACGTCTGAATGCCTTAAATAAGTTACCGACTCATATTGTATTCCAAATTGTTCATTCATAAACAAAAATGGTCTAAAAATGGTCTTCTGACTTTCCTTCTTTGATTCAACCCTATTTCATCCCACTTTATACACAACACAAATGCAAGATTTTTGTGGCTTTGTTAGAGTTTATTTAAAAATATGACTTAATGTAATATTATTATTTTCTTCTACATTGTATACCAGGGTTTTTTTTTTTCTCTCTATGTAATTCTTTTGGTGTCTCTCTTATCTGACACACACATTTGAGGTCTTGGAGTCTTCACTAATGAGCTGATGAGTTGAATCAGGTGGGTTTGAACAGGGAGACTTTTAAAATGTGCAGTGTTGGGGGTTCTCCAATACCAGGATTGGGAACCACTGATGTAGGCTATGTAATTCTGTGCTATGCGAAAAAAAAAAAAAAGTATATAAAAAATAATGAAATTTGGTCCCCGAATTTTAAACGATTCCATTACATTTTTCAATGACTCACCAATAAATATAGATATGCTCCAGAATGAAGATATATATATATTCCATTTTCTAATTTATTATTTGTCACACTAAATTGGATCTAAAATGCAAAATGAATTAGGAATGCAAAATCTGTTTAATGATAACTAGACAACAGTGTTGCATTGTACTGTTTGGCTTACTGTTTCACATTCTACTACAAAAAACACATAGCATGTATATTCTGTGCAGTAAGCAATATGCAAGTGTTAAACTCAGTATGTAGTCACAGGTTAACAGGCATCAGGTTGATGTAATTGTCAGGATATTCCTAGTGGAGTGAGACCTTGTACGGGGTGTTTTTTTTTTAAGGTGGGGTTCTCTGAGATCACAAAGAGATGGTGTAAAATGTCTAATGACTTTCACAGACCATCCACAGAGACAATAACACGTCGGTCGGTTCCTAAAGTGTGTGTGTGTGTGTGTGTGTGTGTGTGTGTGTGTGTGTGTGTGTGTGTGTGTGTGTGTGTGTGTGTGTGTGTGTGTGTGTGTGTGTGTGTTTTATCACACGTTCTGACAGTTTCATGTTACTAGACCATGAACGTCTGCACTGGACGCTCCATCCTTGACATGTAGACAGCTATAAAAATGTGTGTGTGTCTGCGTGTGACTCTCATAATCGAAGTGCAGCTGGAGAAGGAGTTTTCAGTCTTATGAACTGGATTGGAAAGAGATTAATATTTAATAGATGGTTATATTCCCCCCGCTGTGAAAAAGCAATACACCAATCAGCATCAGTGCACTTCTATTAGACAAAGACTCAACGCTCAGTCTCTCTGACTAATGAGAATGCCAAGGTTATTCACATCCAGCTCCAGCAAACAAAACCGACTGATGGAAAAGAAAAAGAGTGGGTAAGAGAGAGAAGCTGTAGAAAAGATAAAAAAAAATAATTCTGCTGATCATGCACAAAAAGTTTTGGGTTCAGGATTTTTTTTAGTGCTCACACTATCAAGGGCAGAGCAGGCACACATTTGGCCCTCAGTTCTGAACTAGGTTTTTTTTTCTGTGCTTCAAAACTCTTTGGTCTTACAGTAAGAGGTGAGATATTTCTCAACATAAATTTGTCATTACATCCGTTTCCATGGCAACCAAGTCATGCCCCCAGCAACCGAACAGCATCAAAGGCATACAGTTACAAACCCTGCTTTGTATTATATAAACAAAAACTTTTATTTTGGATGTGATTAATTGCAATTAATCATAGCCCAACACTACAAACACACACACATTTTATTTTTATTTATTTAACTTTTTTTTTTTTCTTTTTTTTTTACGTTTACAGGATATAGAGAAGAATGCTTTTTTCCATCAGGTTTCGACTGATCATAGAAAAAATTGATATTATCATGCCAAAAAGGAATGTCATTTCATAGGTGGAGCTAATCTTTTTGATCAAATATTGCAAAGACATTTCCTTGTGGAATATTTTTGAACTGAAGAATTACAGTGACAATATTTTGACTAAGTCTCAGTTTGCTTCTCATTTTGCTGTCTAGGATAAACAATTAAGATTTTAAACCACACCTTAAATCACCCACAGTTTTCTCTTCTGTTATTTTAAGGAAGTTCTTGTTGATATGATTTCTCATTATGATGTTGTGGCTGAGCGGGGGATTGTGGGTAATGCGCTGAGGGCTGCTGCCCCAGGCTGTGAGGTTGTGGTAGGAGCTCTGGGGTGTGAATATGAGAAGCAGTAAAAGAGGGCAGAGAGCCGGAGACCCAGAGCAGGGATTTGGTTAGTGACCCGCTCGTTTTTATGCCTCTGGCTCTGTGTCTTTGTTGTTCTCACTCTCTCTTTCTTATTCTCTCTTTCTTATACCTTTGTCAGCAAAAAGAGAGTGAGAGAAGGGGGAAGGTGAAGGAGAGGATTTTCTTTTGGTTAAAGCGTATTGAGTGGTCATCCAAGTGTGAAATTAACAGACAGAAATCAGCGCCTCTTACATATATCAAAATATGCTTAAAAACTGACCCTGAGTCTACCACATGAACACACACACACACGCAAATGAGGCCCAAGCCACGGCCAAGGACAGATACACATATACACATTCCAGCAGTCCTGGATTACAAAGTTTGTTTAGTAAAGTTCTTTAGTTCTTTACTCTATCTATCTATCTATCTATCTATCTATCTATCTATCTATCTATCTATCTATCTATCTATCTATCTATCTATCTATCTATCTATCATTTTTTGATTTTATCAAATAGTTAAAAAATCAGATATCTATATATTATCTAAAGTATTTTTAAATGTAGTGTACAATATAACAATCCATGTTAAATATTTTTATTAATGTATATTTGTTTTTAATATGTGTATATTTATTTTTATAAATAATATTTAGCATTATATGTGTGTGTGTGTGTGTATGTGTGTATATATGTGTGTGTGTATATGTGTGTGTGTGTGTGTGTGTGTGTGTGTGTGTGTGTGTGTGTCTAGCTCGTTCTTTTTTTTTTTAGAAATACAGGTTGTAAAACAAATACTACAATTAGAATAATTTATTGTTATAATTACATTTTTAAAATGTATTATGAATTGAACAGATATCATCATAATTGTTTTTAAAATAATAAACTGAGATAAAGTAAAAAAAAAAAAAAAAAAAAAACATGCATGTAGCAAACAATATGTATCAATCATCAAAACATTTATTTGCATACAACTTATTAGTGCTGGGAAACAATTAATTGCGAGGAATCACATCCAAAATAAAAGTTATTGTGTACATAATATATGTATGTGTACTGTATATATTTATTGTGTATATTTAAAGACACACACATACAGTATATATTTAGAAAATATTTACATGTATATATTTATATTCATATCATTTATATTATATACAATTATATTAAATATATTAGCATAACATATTTTTCTTAAATATATGCTTGTGTATGAATTTATATATACATAATAAATATACACAGTACACACTCATATATTATGTACAGAAAAACCAGCACTATTTAAAAAAAAAAAAAAAATATATATATATATATATATATATATATATATATATATATATATATATATATATATAATATATATATATATATATATATAAACACACACACACACACACACACACTAATTTATACATTAAATTTATTTGGAAAACCACCTCAAAATCATTTCAACCAATTTCCTCAAAAAAGTAAAATCTAATTTGATTCTGTTTTTATTTTCATTTGATAATTTCAGGCAAAGGTGACAAAAATTTCACATAACTGAAGTTAAGTCTCCAGAGCTATGAGAGAGACACGGCTGTGAAATCAAACATCTTTGAGTTTGAACATTGATTTGGACAGACTTAAATACTTCATAATGAAAAAAAAATGATAAACCTTATCCATTTGAGATGAAGTAATATCAAACTAATGCATGAGTTCTCACACATATATACAGGGTTCAGTGCCTGGCCAGGCTTATTACCGTAATAAAATCAAATAAATTAAATTAGACCTGTTTCTGAAGCCCCGGCTGTCAAAGTCATCGTGACTTTCATGGGTTACAGAGAGAGAGAGCGAGAGATCTCAGGAGATGCAGCCTGTGAGAATGAAAGAGAGGGGGAAAGAGGGAGAAAGAGGGAAGGAATATGAAATTGGAGCATGTCAGAGTAAAGCAGGGGATCTGAATTTAAAAAACAGACCCTCTGATACGGGGACGAGTGGGCGGGAAATGGAAAAATAATGAGGATGAAAATTTAATTATCCACAAATAGGGTTTGCTTTGGTGTCCCATTTCTTTGATAATCATTAGAGGTACTAGTTTTTAGTGAGAATTATGAGATATATTAGATATACTATCATTTAACATAAAACTCCCTATAAATTTCTATTGAAATACAGTAAGGTAGTTTCATATACATTGAACATCATTAAAATAGATTTTTGGCCTGTCACACATCACAGATTCTTGACTGTATTCAACAATTACAATGACAAAACAATATCATCATTTTGATTTTCGATATCTATTAAACTGACTTTCAATTCAGTGTAGTAAAAAAAAAAAAAAAACTTAAAAGAACAATTCAATTATTTGAAATCACACAATTTGTGCGTAACCCAGCGATTGACACACACACACACACACACACACATATATATATATATATATATATATGTGTGTGTGTGTGTGTGTGTGTGTGTGTGTGTGTGTGTATAGAATGTTGATATTTAAGTGGCTAATCAAAAATAAAATGCGAGTTGAAGAAAAATAAAATGCGAGTTGAAGATGTATTATATTATATTATATTATATTATATTACATTATATTATATTATAATAGAAGTGTCTCTTATGCTCACCAAGACTGCATTTATTTGACCAAAAATACAGTAAAAACTTAATTTTTAATTTTAAATTAGTATTGAAAAATATATATATTATTACACTTTTAAAATAACAGCTTTATAATTAAATATATATTATAAAATGCAATTTATTCCTGTGATCAAAGCTGAATTTTTAGCATCATTACTCCAGTCTTCAGTGTCACATGATTGTTCAGAAATTGTTCTAATATGCTGATTTGCTGCTCAAGAAACATTTTTGATTATTATCAATATTGAAAACAGTTGCACTGCTTAATATTTTTATGGAAACAGTGATACATTTTTCATGTTTCGTTGATGAAAAATAAGTTTAAAAGAACTATTTATTTGAAAAAATTATAAATGGCCTTACTGACACTTTTGATGAGCTTCATTTTTTATTTACTTATTTTTAAGATGAATTTCTGCCCCATTTTGTACACTATTCTTGGAAAGTGACCATTACTAAAATGAAAAGAATTAAAGAATATACGAGAATGAAGGAAAGAGAGGTGAAGAGAGGTGAGTGCAGATGTACACTAGAGAGAAGGAAATCTAAATGGACAGAGACATTATGGGAGATCAAATTCATCATTAGATCAATAATGATGCTTCACCTACTCGTATTCTCTCTCCTGCCTTCAGTCATATTTGGGGCCTTCAGTAGATCAAAAAGGCATCAGCTTTCTTATCACTTAAACAGCTTCTGAAATGGATGCCTAACGCACACTCAGAATTCATTAGCACTCAGCTAGATAAGACCTTAATGCATACTAAACATCTCTGCTCCATATATATAGCATTAGCGGGATATATTAGAGGAAACTTTGCTTCTGTTGGGTTTGCTCGGAGGATCTAGTTCCCCTCAGCCTGGAGGTTCAGACACCTGTAATTACAGCACATATCTACAGTATACACATTTTATCTCAAGCGTCTCCTGAGAAAAAGACATCTTGTTTTATCTAATTATTTTTCTTCAGCTGTAGAGTTATTCCTCTAATCCAAGTCAGGCTGATTAAGCTTTTTCACCCACATTTGATCATTCAAACACAAGCTATTACAACAATACGGTTGAGATTAAAAATTCATAACGGAAAAATCAAATCAGATGGAGGATTTCAAGCTGATATTTCCTCAGTGGTCCCAGTAAATTAATTCTGCATTTATTATGGATCCACACTATTAAATTGCTCACATATTTACTAAACAGTGAGAAAATGGAAAATAAATTCATCCTAAAATGATGTTTATTTCCAGATTGAAAAAGTGTGGTCTCAGACCTGTGACACACACACACACACACACACACACACACACACACACACACACACACACATATAATTTTATATTTTGTTTTGTTTTATATATCCATGTTTATATATAATATTTAATACATAATTGAAATTGGTAAATGTATTATTTAAAATCATAATATTTGTATAATTCTTATTTTTTTTATATCCACTGTATAATATAATACATATAAAAAAATATTACATATATTTTTAAAATATATATTAAAAATAAGAATTTACACACACACATGCACACACTATAAGTTAAGAAGCTAGAAAATCAACACAACCTCTCCATAGTCTCCCTTCGGAGGGATTTTACACTTTATAAACCAAATTCAGCATTATATTTGGACCATGAAAATATTTTATTAAGCCAGAAGTGTTACAGAATTGAGGGGGAATGTATATAAATGTAAATTTTGCTCTGATTTTGCAATGCAATTCTTCACAGTATATTTGGGAAGTAGGTAATCCTCGTGCAATAAAGCTTATTTAATCTCGCCATGAAAAGACCTTCTAATAATTGCCTGTAATTTTTTCATCCATGTGAAACGCACAGTGAACGTTTGTGTGTGGCAGATTTTGCTATAGCTTTGAGAGGACAGAATTCCTCAACAATGCGAGCACAACCAGAAATAATCAACACTGCAGGAAAAACGGCTTAATAAAGCGCCATTCTGTTAAATAATACCTTAAATAAATGGCAAAAGGTAAGAAGCAGGGTTAAAAGTGAGGGAATAAACCAGTAAAGGAATCCTCACTGTGATATGCAAACAAACATGAGCTTGATATGAAGGCACCCAGATGAGGTGATGACGTGTATGTGTCATATCTGCTGTGCTTTGCCATCTGGACAACTGATTAGAAATGAATGATTATTTCATATGGCACACAAGTGAGATTGTCACCAGAGAGACAGATGTGTAAATGTGCATGTGCTGAAAGAGCAAAGCAAATCTCTCTAAAATTGAACAGAATGCAGATTTTGAGTCTATAACCATCTGGGTTTTTGACCTTTTACAGAAAATGCATTTATTAAAATAAACCAGTGTGAAGTGGGATACTAGTATACTGTGCAAGAGACTATACATCAGGGACGTTCAGTTCATATAAGCTGTGAATGCACTGCACACCCAAGCCATTTGAGAGAATTATTTATTGGGAGTTAATTTGTGGTGTTATTGTTTTAAATTAAGTTTTGATTTTAGTGTTGGGAATATTTATGTTTCAGTCTTTGCCAAACGACAGTAATTTTCTGCAAATCTGTGCCAATTATGGAGGGATTCGGGTGAGCAGATCCACTTTGCTGCCCGAGCTCTATTGCTTTGACACGCCAATTTTGTTGCACACTCTCATTGGTTTGTTAGCATGTGGGTGATGTCATCAGGCACACTGTTGGCAAATGTTGCATTAAATGCATGTACACACAAACTGCATTACATGACAATAAACATTTCAAATAGTATGCACATGACCTCACCACATTAATGCAACGGGAGATCTGAAGTAATCATGTAAAGAAAAAATGTTTAATTTTAATTTAGTGTAAAATGTCAACATATTTTAAGTTGCATGCAATTTTGTAATCACCATTTTGTGTAAAATGTCAACAGTTTTTAGTTGCATGCAATTTTTTAATCACCATTTTGTTTAAAATGTCAACATTTTTTAGTTGCATACAATTTTCTAATTGCAATTTTGTGTAAAATGTCAATATTGTTTTTATTGCATACAATTTTCTAATTGCAATTTTGTGTAAAATGTCAATATTGTTTTTATTGCAATTTTGTGTAAAAAGTCAACTTTTTTAATTGCATGAAATGTTTAATTGCAATTTTGTGTAAAATGTCAACATTTTAATTGCATGTAATGTTTAATTGCCATTTTGTATAAAAGGTCAACATTTTTATTTGAATGCATTTTTGTAATCACCATTTTGTGTAAAATGTCAACTTTTTTAATTCCATGCATTTTTTAATTGCCATTTTGTATAAAATGTCAACTTTTTTAATTGCATGCTGTTTTTAAATCACGTTTGTATAAAATGTATTTTCACAGCCTGATTAGCAGCAGTTATCAAAGGAGAAGAACTTTAAATATGCTAAATTAAGAAGTGTGCAATGCATTGTAGGATACAGTGTTGAACACTGTTGCTTCACATTTTGTAAATGACTCTTGACAGTCAAATCAAATCAAATCAAATCAATGAGTCAAAAAGGGAATGATAAAAAAAAGTCTTCTGGTTCCATCACAATGAAAATGGAAGGTCAAGAACCCATTGCATTATGGTATTGTTACATGCATTTTGCTGAAAATGCATGTCATGCACAATATACATACTGCACGTTTCAGAAATAGTAAAATGAGTAGCACCCAAATCCAAATATAGTCCAACTCACAAGCCAACAGCTGTGCACAAATGTGGGAAATCATGAGCACATACACAGTGCAATCTGCAAAACAGCATATAAACCCAGCAGACCTGCACAAACACCTCATGCTGGCATATAAAATGGAGGGGGAAAGGGAAATATGAATATTACGAAAAACATACAAAGTAGCATACCATTCCCAATATACTCAGCTAGGTGTAAGCCAGCATTCACATACTGATATATACATTCTCCTGACAAGCCACAAAAGATCAATAATGAGTTATCACAGTAAGACATGTGGACAAAGAGACAGAATGAATAAAGAAACAGGACAGAAAGTAGAGACCCTTCTCTCTCTCTCTCTCTCTCTCTGCACCAGACAGATGATGTAATATCCTGTAACTCCTCAGGATCTTGTACGACCAAACTCGAGGCAAGAGCATGTCTCTAATGTTTGTTTTATACTGAACTTACATTGCTTTAATATTCTTTCCATGTACCTGCACTCTAACTTTGTGTAAAAAAAGCTGTCAAAGATGTGAGACAACCGTGTTAAAACAGCGGCTGGCTAAGTGAGTATTTTTGCAAATATATTTTAAAATGCATGGTTTTACGCACACATTTTGAGGTAATACCTTCTGTTTGGCTGAGTAAAACCATGGCATTGAAATTACTTTACAAATAATATATAATGGTTTTTCAATTATGGAATTTATTCTAAAAGAGATTTGAAAATAGCACTTTGCAGAATAAAATATTTAGACTAGTGCTTACATTTCTGGGCTTTTCAAAAGTTATGGGTATTTTTTTAAACTGAATGAAATTAATGCAGTTATTTAGCAAGGATGCATGAAATTGATTAAAAATGGCAGGTAGAATGATTTCTGAAGGATCATGTGACACTGAAGTCTGAAATAATGATGCTGAAAATTCAGCTTTGAATCCCTGGAATTAATAACATAAAAAAATGCATTCAAATAGAAAAAAAAAGCTATTTTAAATTGTAATAGTATGTCATAAAATCACTGTTTTTACTATACATTTAATCAAATAAATGCAGCCTTGGTGAGCATAAGAGACACAAAATCTTACTGACCCCACACTTTTGAATAGTAGTATGTGAGATTTCAACTTTTAGATGAAGCAATGATGCAAAATGTAGATCAAAATGTCAGTTCTTGCATCATTGTCCAGTTACACACTGAAGCCTCAGTAGGAAAGAAAAATAAGAACAAAATGACTTGAAATCATTTCATAAGCTAGGACAGGACCATAATGCTGATTTTTCGATCATGTTTTCTCTATTTGGCTCCTGATAAGAGACATTACGGGCCCATTGAGGACTGTTCTCAGGTCAGCTTGTACACGGTGTTTGATGGCAGAGATTAGTGGAGGATTATTGCAGACCAAAACAAGGTAAATGGTGCCGGTGACTGACGACTCGTCAATACTATCGACCAGCCGATCCCACCTCGCCATCAGAGGATCTTGAAGCCATTAGTGTCAACCGATAACACTGTGTCTATGTGTATGAGAAAGCTCAGATGACAGTGGGACTCTGATCATAGAGCCCTCTAATACTATTTCACAAATTCTGTGTTTTACATTCAAATATTTCTGGATTTTGTTTAAATTGGTTTTTAATTGAATTTTACAAAGAAGAACTGAAAAAAATCTTTTCATTTTTTTGTTTTTTGTAAATAATAAATATATATGTGATTTTATTTTATGTGAAAAAAAGAGAAAAATTTTGTGACACCATGTAGCATTCCTTAAAATATTTCAGTATTTTTTTATAACCCGTATTACTATTATTATTGTTTTTGCTTTGATCATTCTACTCTGAAAAAAAAATTGGTGTAGAAACAACTTTCTCAGAAATTGCAAGTGAAATAAATTTCACAATTAAGTGCAATGCTAAGTAACACGGAATTAAAAAAAAAAAATTCTATGGATCAATGAGTTGGTAGAGCACAGTGATTTCATCCTTTTTTATTTAGGCTACAGTGTATTGTACAGTAATAATACATTTTGTCATAATTTCTTCAAGTTAAACTGAACTTTTATTTTGACGTGTTGTCATGAAGACCCTTAAGTTTCTATGTGTATAGTCAAGTCAAGTCAAGTCAAGTCAAGTCTGCTTTATTGTCAATTCTTCCACATGTACAGTACATACATACAGAGAATCGAAATTGCGTTACTCTCAGACCCCCGGTGCATACAGATAACACTAACAGTAGAGCCTAAAAATCTAGATCAAATTATAAAATATAAGATAAAACTATACAATAAGGGAATGTAAAAAAAGACATAATAGAAAAAATTAAGTAAAAATAAGGTTAAATAAAAGCAGCGCAAGGCACATGGCAGATAGAGTGCAAACCAGTGAACAAACAGTGCAGATAAAAAGATTTTTAGTGCATAAAAAAATAGCTTATTCAGTCTGATTAAAAGTGACAAAGTGACTAAGGGCTCAAGAGCAGTTATTTTATTAAACTGACTGATGAGGTGGTAGAATGATGTCAGTTCCATGGTGAATGAGTGAATGAGGTAGTGAGCAGACCACTGCCTGCACAAAGTGACTGGTGCATGACATCGTATGTTAGAGGGAGGGGGGGTGGAAGGACCTGGGGATGTGGGACCTGGGGGGGGGTTCATAGTTCAGTGGTGCCTGAGGCAGAAGAGGGACGGGGGGGCAAGTTCGGGAGCGAGTTCAGCTTCCTGACAGCCTGATGAATGAAGCTGTCCTTCAGTCTGCTGGTCCTGGCCTGGAGACTCCGCAGTCTCCTCCCTGATGGCAGCAGACTGAAGAAGCTGTGTGACGGGTGAGTGGGATCACCTGCAATTCAGAAGGCTTTTCGAGTGAGACGGGTTCCATAAATGTCCTAGAGGGAGGGGAGAGAGACACCAATGATCTTCTCAGCTGCTCTCACTATGCGTTGCAGAGTCTTCCGGCAGGACGCGTTGCAGGCGCCATACCACACAGTGATGCAGCTGGTCAGAATGCTCTCGATGGTGCCTCTGTAGAATGTGTACATGATGGGGGGTGGGGGCTCTGGCTATCCTCAGTTTACGGAGTAAGTAGGGGCGCTGTTGTGATTTCTTGGCCAGTGCTGCAGTGTTGTCGGTCCAGGAGAGGTCCTCTGTGATGTGCACACCCAGGAACTTGGTGCTGCTCACTCTCTCCACAGTCGCGCCGTTTGATGGTCAGAGGAACATGCTGAGTGTGCGCTCTCCTGAAGTCAACAACAATCTCCTTCGTCTTCTCCACGTTCAGAGAGAGATTGTTGTCACTGCACCACCCGGCCAGGCGGCTCACTTCGCTCCTGTAGTTTGTCTCATCTCTGTTGCTAATGAGACCCACCACAGTCGTGTCATCCGCAAACTTAATGAAGAGGTTGGAGTTGTTGTGACGGTGTGCAGTCGTGTGTCAGCAGAGTGAAGAGGAGGGGGCTCAGCACACATCCTTGGGGGGCCCCAGTGTTCAGTGTGATGGTGCTGGATGTGTTGCTGCCGACACGTACTGCCTGAGGTCTTCCAGTCAGAAAGTCCAACAGCCAGTTGCACAGCGAAGTGTTGAGCCCCAGCTCGACCAGTTTGTGAATGAGCTGTTGAGGGATGATTGTGTTGAATGCTGAACTGAAGTCTATGAACAGCATTCTGACGTATGAGTCTTTTTTCTCTAGATGTGTGAGTGCTGAGTGGAGGGCAGTTGAGATGGCATCATCGGTCGACCGGGTTGGACCGATATGCAAACTGGAATGGGTCCAGAGAGGGGGGTAGGGCAGACTTGATGTGGTGCATGACTAGCCGTTCAAAGCACTTCATGAGGATGGGAGTAAGTGCAACAGGACGGTAGTCATTGAAGCAGGATGGAGATGGCTTCTTCGGGACTGGAATGATGGTGGTAGCTTTGAAGCATGTGGGAACAACAGCCTGACTCAGTGAGATGTTGAAAATGTCTGTGAAGACATCAGTGAGTTCTGCTGCACAGTCTCTCAGTACACGCCCAGGAATGTTGTCAGGACCCGGAGCTTTGCGTGCATTGATCCTGCTGAAGGATCTCCTCACGCTGTCCGGGGTCAGCATCATCACCTGGTCACTGGGAGGAGGTGGAGTCTTCTGTGCAGTGGAGCTGTTTTGTGCCTCAAAGCGAGCGAAGAAGGTGTTCAGCTCGTTCAGCAGAGAGATGTTGCTGTCACAGGTCCGCTGTGGGGGCTTGTAGTCCGTAATGGTCTGTATCCCCTGCCACAGGCTCCGAGTGTCTCTGCTGTCGCTGAAACGATGGGCTATCCTCCTGGAGTACTGTCTCTTAGCCAATCTGATGCCGCGGGATAGGTTGGCCCTGGCTGTTCTCAGGCCCCCCTCGTCTCCAGCTCTGAAGGCAGCGTTCCGCGTCTCCAGGAGTCTGTAGACTTCCCCTGTCATCCACGGCTTCTGGTTGGCCCGGACAGTAATGGTTTTTGTGACTGTTACATCCTCAGTACACTTGGTGATGTAGGCAGTGACAGTCTCCGAGTACTCCTGGAGGTCAGTGGAGTTTAGTGTAAGTGGCAGCCTGCTTAAACATATTCCAGTCAGTTGTATCAAAGCAGTCCTGAAGAGCGTCAGACGACCCTTCTGGCCACACTTGAATCTGTTTCTGAACTGGTTTAGCGACTTTAACGAGCGGTCTGTATGCAGGCATTAGCATGACAGTGATGTGGTCTGAGGCACCGAGGTGGGGGAGGGGGAGGGCTTTGTAAGCTCCTCTCTGTGTGGTGTAAACAAAGTCTAAAAATGTTATTACCTCGCGTTGGAAAGTTAATGTGTTGTTGTATTTTTGGAAACACACTCTTTAAGTCAGCATGGTTGAAATCCCCAGCTATGATGAGAAAAGCATCGGGGTGTGCTGTCTGCTGCTCGCTGATGTGCTGGTACAGTTCATTTAGTGCATCGTTCCTGTTGCTGTTGTTGTTCGGGGGAATGTAAACCGAAACGAGCAGTATGGCAGTATATTCCCTCGGCAAGTAGAATGGCCGGCACTTAATAATCATGAACTCCACCAGGGGTGAGCAGTGTTTGCAGATCACAACAGCATCGCGGCACCACGCGTCATTGATGTAAACACAAAGCCCGCCGCCGCGGGGTTTTTCCTCCCGCGACGCGCGAGCTCTGTCTGCTCGATAGCACGTCAGCTGGTCGAGCTGAATGGCGCAGTCCGGAACACTGTCGCTGAGCCATGTTTCCGTGAATACAAAACACACAACAGTCTCTTACAGTCCTCTGAGTTGAACGTAGTAATCGGTTGTAGTCCAGTTTATTGTCCAAAGAGCGTACGTTAGCCAGTACGATGGTGGGGATAGATGGCTTGTGTGGGTTAGCCGTTAGCCTAGCCCGGATACCTCCGCGCTTACCCCTCTTCTGCTTCCTCTCACGCCGCTTGTGGCGCCTCCGCTGTGGGCGAGATGCAGTAGTGGGGGTCGGTGATGATGTAGGCCTCCGGAGTAGTCCGAGGGCCCGTAGCTGTTCCGCGTGCGTGGAGTTTAACTCTAAAAATGCGGCTCTGCCGACATCCAGCAGAAACTCACGACTGTATGCGCGCTTAAAGACAGATACAATATGATGGCAGTTTTATCAAATCAAAATGGTGAAATGCTGGTAAATAGACTCTCACAGCAGTTCCAGAGATGAAGTTTGTGTGTTTATTTCCTCACAGTGAGATGTCACACGTGCGGCTCATTCACACCGAGACACATAGACTTTGTAATTAAATAGCAGTATCTTGCAGTTTAATATGTATAAATAATAGTCGGTAACACTTTAGAATACTGTTCCATCATTAATGAATAACACAATATTAGCACTCTAGTAACTACTAGTAACTAACAAGAAACTCTGGATTGGATATTACATATATCCTGCTGGATAGTAGTTATTCAGGTGTTACTACATCCTTCTAAAGGAATTACTCATCAGTATTCTAAAGTGAAGATCGTGATAAGGTTTTTGTAAGCTCCTGATCATTTTGAATTTGCCAAACTGGGTTTTTCAGTGAGTCAGCTGGAGTTCCTGAAGCTGGAGAGTGTAAAACAGTGTTTCAGTGCACTTACTGTCCATTATGAACTAGCGACAGTTAAGTATATATGTCTAAAGCATCCATGCACGCATACACTAACAGTGGCATGTTATTTGTTGCTGATACATTGCTTTGACCTTCTGGACACCGGAGCCGTGTTCCTGAATTTGCTGATGAATGGCATGATGACATGTGGCGTGTGTGTGTGTGTCTGACAGATGATAGCACTTTACATCCCCACATCATTTTCTACTTCGCCCTCATTTCAGCGGTACTACATTCCCTACAGAGCGAGCATGAGAGACAGAGAGAGAGAGAGTGAAAGGAAAGGGGTAAACGGAAAGAAAAGTGAACAAGATTAGCACTGATCCGTGAAGTTTTTGCAGAGGTGGGTGTTGTAGGTGCGTTGTGTTCGCCTCAACCAACAAGCGACTTTGAAATTGCCTATTTATGCAAATAATTCAAAACAACAAACTTTTAGCCGAGAAAGCTTCCACAACTGTCACCAGCCCGTAATTAGCGGCAGGACGATGTGAAGAGTGGGAGCGTCTAATGAGTGAAGTGCAGATTACTGACACTTTCCTAACGTCGGAGCTAAAGTAAAACTGCATGACAGTAGCCTATATGTGCACGTACTGAACATGTTTGGCGCTACATTAAATGGTAATACTCATATTTCTTGCTTTACATTGTGAAAGAAAATGTATTTGCACCAAAGCAATTATCATAGTATTATCATATAGATCTTAACTTGTAAATGCCATATTTAATGAAAAACAAATGATAATGAGGCAATGAGAGATAGACAAAAATCCAGAAATATACTGACAACCTTATTTGCAATAGTGCTGAAATTAAATATAGCGTTTGGATAATAATACCATATTACTAAAAGTATCCTAGTTTAAACACCATGGTATATGAATTTTATATATAGGCCTATATATGTACAGTATATAGTTTTTTATTGCACACACACACACACACACACACACACAGAGAGAGAGAGAGAGACACACACACACACACACACACACACACACACACACACACACACACATTTACATATACACAGTGTATGTATCAGAAATGCAAAGTAATGTGTAAAAAAAAAAAATTAATTAAATTGATGAATTTAATGAATCAATGACTCAATTATTCAAAGTTGCTTCATTCCTGGCAAGGGTTGTCAGTTCTGTGAAAGAACACCAGCCCAACAGCTATTCAAAATTACCCCAATCGCATTTTTTTTTTCTGTGGTTTTCCTTGCATCAAAACTGTGTTTTGGGAAGATCGTTTTAACCCGCAGACTAAAAACAACCCACAGCAACAGTGAAAATGAGCCCAATTCTGCTGTAAAAGAGCAGACTTGGCAACATTGTTTCTGAATTAAACTGTGTCTTTGAAATCAGTTGGGAAAATTCATGAAATACTCTCTTATACAGTTAACGTTTCATTCTTGAGTGAATCGGTTGAGGGAGTGATTTAAAGGACTCACTCATTCAGACTAGTTTAATTCCTGAATGAGTGACTAATACAATGAATGTTATAAAATAATAGCATTGTGCTTTCATAGCATGTTTTAACAAGTAAGACTGTATGATAGCATGTGTGTGAATGGTTTGAAGTGTAAGCAGTATGCTATGTAGGTCTGCGAGATGGAGTGTAAATTGTTAGTCCGCTAGCATTAGCTGGATGGACAGAGCTAACACAGAGCTCCCAATCTGAGCCCAGGGCCTGAGGGCACTTCAGCCCTCACTGCAGAGAAACACTCATATCAACACTCTCCAGGATTATTCAGACTGGTGTATCAGCAAATTTCTTACAGCTGATTTTGTCTGAAGTACTGAACTTTACTCTGACAATATAACTGTACTGGCAGCAATGCTTAATGTTTAAGCTATTATAATTTCATAATTACTTCTAATGTATTTAAAATATGGTTACTGTGTATTGATAAATGTATAACAAATATTTATGGTAAACTTTAATGTATTTCTATTGAAACTTGTATGCCATGTTTTTAAATATATTTGTAATGCTCATTCATAATGGTGAGGTTGCACTTTTTTACAGTTAAAATATATTTACTTTAAAATAAAATATTGAATAACATTACAGTGAAATACATTTACATGTGCTTTAGCAAGTTAGTCAACAAATAAACATATATGTACTTCTTTGAAGCATGGTAAAAGTTTATGAAAACAATGATTTAAAAGGTATTTTAATGTAAAACTTTTAATTTGATATTGAAGTGCACTTTTCAAAGAAATAGTCATGAAAGTGTTCTTATTTAAGCACTTAACTACAAGTGTTTTTTTTAAAAACACTTTCAAGATTTGAAGTATATGCAAATTCAATACTAAGCACACTTTTTCACAAAGTTTTGTAATAGCAAACAATGTGCATTTAAAAAACAAAGTTACACATTTAAAAACCGATTAAAGTTTTGTTCAAATCACAAACCTTAAATATGAGCAAAAATGATGCTCGCCTTAGCAAAACACTAACATTTGAAAAAAAGTTGGTGTTTAATTGTTTATGTGGAAGAAAAAAAATGTTATCTACCACCAATTTTCAATAATTTGCTGATTAATTGAGCTAAAAAATTATTTTCTGCTCTCTAGCCAAAATCCAAAGTGACTTTAGCATGAAAATGAGGTTTCTCGACAGAGTGGACAGTAAATATTGAAATTAATGACAGAACTGTTTGAATAAATGCACTGGTGAGCTGAAAAATACAGCTTTTTAGCATGATTTGAGCTAATGAAAATACATTTATGATATTGTTGTTGAATTTTAAGCATCAGCAAATTAAATATTAAATGCTTTTGTAGATTCCAAGTACATAGGAGCACAGAAAACAAGATGACTGCAGAAATGAATTGCCTTTAGCATGAAAATTATCTTATTCGACAGCGCACATAATAAATACTGCATTAAATGAGAGAAATGCTTATACAAATGTACTTCTGGTTAATGCTTAAGCCGTTGAGACTGCAGAACTGACGTTAGCATTAGCGACAGTGCTGGGGAAGTTAATCAGTTATTCTAATAGCAGATGCTAATCACATGTGCTGATCACGAGGCCCTGGGCTCATTGTTAGGACTGCTCTGTTGCTCACTCTCTGTCTCTCTGCCTCTGTCTCTCTAATTAGCCCACAGTGCTGACTGCTGAATTTACCTGACCTACTCCAGTCACTCTCTATTACAGGCTCCGTCCTCAACAAAAAACTTATGCACACAATCGCTCTCGCCGTCTAACGCTCGCACACACAGTGCAGTGTGTGTAAGGAAACACTTTTCCTGTCACGCCGCGTTCCAGTCAGAAAATCGCTGATGGAGAGAGGCACTAATTAGCACGACTGACACAGGAAGGGAAAAGTAAAGAAAGCCCTGAGTCTGTGCAACTGCAGGAAACTGTAGGGAAAAAAGACACTTCGTTCTTTGACCCTTGCGATTCTTTTTACCGCTTTTCTTTTTAGTGCACATGGTATAATTACAGTCTAGCTATTTATTGACCTTTTCATAGACCTAATTAAGTCTATGAATGTGACACACATTGAGAGCCCAGAGGAACTCGGTTAATCCATGATCTGTAAATCAGCCTTTTCTGGTTAAATCTACTACTACTGTAGGTTAAATCTGAACTGTTCCTTTAATACACTCAGGGAAACATAGCTTTCTTTACTTTTGGCTGATTACTTAGTTTGTTAACTTCAATTTTCCCTTAAAGGGATATTCCACCCCAAAATGAAAATTTTGTCATAAATCACTTACCCCCATGCCATTTTAAACCCGTAAAAGCTCTGTTTTCGTCTTCAGAACACAATTTAAGATATTTTGGATGAAAACCGGGAGGCCTGTGACTGTCTCATAGACTGCCAAGTAAATAACAGTGTCAAAGTCCATAAAAGGTATGAAAGTCATCGTCAGAATACTCCCATCTGCCATCAGACATGCAATCTGGGTTATATGAAGCGATGGGAACACTTTTTGTAAGCAAAGAAAACAAAAATAACAATTTTATTCAACAGTTCCTTTGTCAAAAGTCTCCTCTGTGTCTCTTCATATCACCGTATGCTGCGTATGCTCTTCTGTATCACCCGCGCCACAAGGATGCACTGTTTCTATGTGTATTTACTGTAGCTTTGATTTGAAAGAAAACAGCGCATCCTTGTGGCGCGGATGATACAGAAGAGCATGCGCAGCATACGGTGATATGGAGAGACACAGAGGAGGCAGTCTATAGGACAGTAACAGGCCTCCCAGTTTTTATCCAAAATATCTTAAATTGTGTTCAGAAGATGAACGGAGCTTTTACGCATTTGGAACGACATGGGGGAAGTGATTAATGACAAAATTTTCATTTTGGGGTGGAGTATCCCTTTGAAGGGTGCTTAAAATAAGGCAATAAGTTTCTAAACATTTATTTTGAGTAAACTGAACTTTTAAAGAATACGTCACATTAATCAATCAATCAACCAACTAATCAATCATTTAAGGAGAAATGCCAAAATATATGTAATTAATTTAGATTTAATTTCAAACTTGAATGGGCAGTGTAACTGCTTTTATTAAGTTGATAATCTCTAAATTAATCCAACAACATACATCTTTGGCAACACATTCTATTTTTATGCTAAATTGCTATGTGTTCGTTGGCAATATCCTGCAGTTTGCCTCAGGAAGTGTTTTATTGTTTGTTTTGATTATTTGTGTTCTTATTTTTTATCATTTCTCTACTCTGGCAACTAGGAACACCTCTTACCCGTCAAAATCACAGCAACGCATGGCCTCTCAATGATAGTTTATTTCTTTTATTTGTTGTCAGGATGATATTATTTCTTTTGCTTGATTATTTTTTTTAAAGAAGAAGTGGTTTTTTTTTGTTGTTTTGTTGTTCACTTGTAAGCACCATGAATTCATAACGTCAGAGAAACATTGCAGAATGTGGTGTAAATTGTTGATGCACAGACCCGCGGCTAGTTTTTAGGTGTAATATCCTGTAGAAAGGGCAGAAGTGGGATTTATAAAATTTATATGAACTTGTGTTTGTATTATTTATTTATTATCCATTGGGAAATACACTCTTGCACACATACAGCACACAGGGGTGAAAAGCCCTCGTCTTATTTACTAGCCACCCACAATGCATTTTAAATGCACTGAAATAGCATTGCACTGTATCTACATAGCCATTATCAGTAATTTCAGCATAAACACACCTCCTTTATATGTAAATTAGGTTCATTATAGATCACACCTTTTCGCAAAACTCCTGCTGCAATTAAAGTCGCGCCATTACCGCCCACAGAAAACAGATTTGTGTACATTTTCTATTGATCATGGCAGGAGTAATTCATCAAATGCCGAAGAGCGTCATGCAGACAAGCACATATGTACAATGCAGGTAGCATGTGCAACTAACCGCGGGTGTGATTCATTCTTAGTGAATTCCCCTTACATCATCTGAACAACTAATTCATTAATCAATCAATCTATCAGTCAAGCAAAATAAGTGCATTTATTTTGACTGGCCTATTCGTAGTGTGTGTGAGTGCAGAAAAAAATGATTGCATGTGCATCCAAGTCTCCATCAGCAGGTGCTCTATTCTACAGCATAGCCTAAAGCACATGACATGTGGTTGCCCTTGGTTACCGTAAAATGTGAAACCGCTGCAGTAGTGAAAACCTAATTAAAATCAGTTAATCTGGGTTGATCAATGACACCCTGGCCCTTATGTGGCATCACGCCTCAAGCTTTATTTTACCACATTAGTCTCTGGAGGCTAAAATCTATATTTCAAAATCTCGATTTCTAAATCTAAAATATCTGTTTCTTGGACAAATAAAACATTATAAGTCTGCAAATGTAGTTCCTTTCAAGGAAAATTTCACCCCAAAATTAAAATTTACTCATCATCAGACCATCCAGTTTTTGAGTTTGTTTGTTCATTAGAACAGATTTGGAGAAATTTTGCACTACATCACTTGCTTACCAATAGATCCTCTCCACAGCTGATGAAATCAGTCACAAGAATCCACAAGTAATCCTCCAGTCCATCAATTAATTGTGAAGTGAAAAGCTGTGTGTTTGCAAGAAACAAATCCATCAAGATGTGCTTAACTCCAAACCATTGCATCCAGCAAAAAAATAAAATAAAAAAATAAAAACAAATAAAAAAACACCTCTATCTAAAACATTGCTTTCTCCAGCTAAAAAGTCGCCTTGACTGAATCAGGGGAGAAATATGCAAATCAAGCACCGTTTACAAGTAAAAATGGTCCTAAAAAAGCTGTGACCAAATATATCAGTAGATTTTGATGTAAGAGGACAACGGGAGATTTTACACTTTTACACTAGAGTAAATGTTATTATGGACTAAATGTGACAATTTAAAGTTAATTTAAAGCCTAAATGATGGATTTTTTTCTTACAAACATGCAGTTTTTCACTTCACAAGATGTTGATTGATGAACTGTGGTGGTGTGTTTTGGTTTTGGTTTATTGTGTTGTTTTGATATTCTTTTTTGGACTCTCATTCTGACGGCACCCATTCACTGCAGAGGATCTATTGTGAGCACGTGATGCTAAATTTCTTCAAATCTGTTCCCATGAAGAAACAAACTCATCTATATCTCTGATGGCCTGAGGGCGAGTAAATTTTCAGCAAATGTTTTTTTGGCATAACTATTCCTTTTATGCACATAATGCATCAGCTGATTTATTATGTAATCAGCCAGGATTTTGAACATCCTAATTATTGCTTTTGAAATTAAATCAGTGCTTAAAAATATAAAGCCACACATGCAGAGATATATCTCATGTGATCTCCCTTCCTCTTTCTCAGAATCTGACGAATGCCTAGAGGAGACGTTTGCTCTGAGGATGCTCTTTCATAGCTTTCATAGCATAAAGTACCATATTTATATTTCATTTATGCATCTACTTTCTTTCAGAACTTTCCCATAAGATTCCTTGGATGTATTAAAAACAGCCACAATTAAACTATAGTGCTATACATTTAATATGGATAGTATACTACAACACATATCATCTGATCTAGGAAAAATTTAATGAGGACATTTACATAACGAAATTTCAGATCAGAGCACAATGTCAGACTTTTCTTTAGATTTAAGCAGCGTTATTTTAGTGTCAATGAGATACTATTATAGTTATACTATTCAGGTTTAGTCTGCTAAAATACATCAAGCTAAACTAAAACAGAAATGTTGCCTTGGCATCTAGCTGAAATAAAAGTAATTTTATTTCAGATTAAGGTTATTTCAAATGATTTATTTCATGGTTTTAGTTTTAGTTAAATATTTCAGCCCTGTATTTGAGTCTCTACTGAAACTTTAGAGCAAAAGTCTCCATTCATTCTCCTTGCTGTTTAGAAGAAACAATAAAGGAACTGACAAGATCTCATTTGCGATTTTTCTTTCCTGCGGGCAGGTCATCCATCTCCAGCTGAATCATTATAAGAATTGATGCTTAGTCTTTGCTGTGTCTCTCTATATGCAGATATGCATCAACTCATAGAGGGACAGCAAATGCTCATGGCTCCCAGGCGGATCAGAGGAGTCGTTGAAGGGAATAAAAGAGACGCAGATGACCCAGTTCAGGGAAGAGAAGTGCAAACTCTTCTCTTTTGCTTTTATGCCCTAAAGACACAGATGAAGACTGAACTGGGCCACCCCGGCACTTTGTGATGGCCTGTCCCACAACCCAAATCAGCTTTCTGTGCCACCACTCCACTTTTCTGAAGACGACGCCAGCATTTCCTCCTTCAGTCGAACAGCTGCACTGAAGAAGAGCTGCACTCATGCCACCCCCTCATCCATTTATATACATAAAGACGGAGCCAGAAAGAGAGACTGTCATCATATATATAATGAAATGAATTAAAATAAACTGTGTATATATATCTTCAGTTATATATATATATATATATATATATATATATATATATATATATATATATATATATATATTAAACAGTTTCTTTTAATTCATTTAATTTTAATGTATATATCTAGTTTGTTTTAAAATAAATACATGTATCAATTTTTGTTTGAATACATTTTAATACATAATTGAATACAAATTTACATTTAAAAATACATATATAAATATATAATAATATTTTAATTCATTTTAGTTTATATAATTTAATATTCACAATTTATAATATATATATATATATATATATACATATATATATATATATATACGTTAATTAACATTTTTATTCCAGATTAATTTTAACTAATTAATTGTAATAAACAAACTAATACATTCATAAATAAATGCATAAAGTAATTAATAAATATATTAATGTTAAAAAAAAAAAAAAAACATCTTGCGAGACAAGACTACAACTAAAAGCTGAGAACAAGACATGCATTAAGTGGATTTAGAGTCGACATGAAATCAAAACTGAACATATTTACTTCATTAATACACATTCCTGATTTTATGGCTCAACAAGTAGAGCATTGCACTATCAACACCAAGGTTATGCACTTGATTTCCAAGGGGGGAAAAAAGAACTGACAATATGTATGCTATGAAAACAACATTAATTATAAATTAATCAGCATGACTCAATAGTTCATGTTATTTCCCAAAAAAAAAATAAACGGAATTCCCACTGCAAGTATATCACATTACAGAAATAAAGTATTGACTTTAATTAAACAGACCCAGAAAAGATCCACCTAATGGCCAACGAACAAACATTCAACTTAAAAAATAAAATAAAATAAAATAAAAAAAACAGCATGAGGGCTTGAGTTAATGAGCAAGCAAAAACACTCAATTAGAGAAGAAACACACACACACACACACACACACACACACACACACACACACACACACACACACACACACACACACACACACACACACACACAAACTTTTAAAATATATAACATACTATAATAAAAGTCATACACAGGCACAAAGAAATACTGCATATAAAATAATTTAACAAGATTTGCAATAAAAATGAAATTGCACAATAGTCTCAATACAATTGAGAAATGAATGTGTCAGATTTTTAGTTAGTGTTAGTGGGGTTGAAAAAAATCAATCAAAAATAAAAAAATAATGAATTAAAATAAAATAAAAAACAACAAACCAAGGTTATTATAGTTAACTAAAACTAAAATTAAATCCGTAAGAAAAAAACAAAAGAAAAAAACAAAAACATTTTTGTTACTTGAAATAAAATAAAATAGTTACTTGAAATAAAAATGAATATATAAATATATATACACACACACACACACTTAAACTTATTTCTGCAACATTTTTACTCGATGTACTAAAATAACTAAAACTATATACACTATATACACATTTATATTGAAAAAAAGTGAAGAACTACTATCACAAACACACAACAAAATCATTAAAACTTTAATTAAAATAAAATAAAACCAATTCAAATATCACTGTAAAACTGTAATAGTATCTCAATGATACTCAAAATCAACCAAAATATTTAAAGATTATACAAAATCAAATAGGAATATTAAACTCACAGAGACACTCAGAGTCTAAACCCAGGCTGTAGCAGGCTAAAGTGTTCGTTATTCATATTACGTGGAGTGTTTTACAATTAATTGATGGCAGTTTGTGGTTGTCACAACACATAATGATTGCCTAGTCTCAGTTAAACACGACTGGCTGCTTTAGAGTGAGCATTAAATCCGATTGACTGAGGCTCTGCACTTTTGCTGATCTAAGGTCCGTTTTAAAATGCTGATGACTTTACAGACTATTTGTCTTGATCTCAGTGGCTCTGCCTGTCTCACACACACACACACACACACGTTGGGCGCTGTAATTGCTTAGTGTTTGTCTTGTTGCAAAGGTCACTGGTGAGATTTCTGGGCGCTGTTTTTGCTCGTTAATTGAATGTTTTTTTTTAGTTTAGTGCTTATTTTTTTTTTTTATTAGTATATTATATTTTATTATTTTATTGGGTCTTGCTAAGCAAACATCGCTGTCTATTGCTCATATACTTGAACAAACCCCAAACCTCTACAGCAAACCCCAACTTCAGGAGCAACTCATTCATTAAATTTGAATTGGATACACCTCACAGGAAGTTGAAATGGAATGACAAGAAATGGAACTGACTGAACTGCAATATAAAGAAATTAAAGAGTCACACAGCAGAGGAAGTGAATTAGTTGAAAGCCAGTTATTTTTTTTATTTTTTTAAATAATAAATAAATTCAAAATTACATGATTTATGCAAATGTATTCTTATTTTGAAGACTTTGGAGTAAATTAGCATTAAAATTAGCACTGAA